>NC_034590.1:40180596-40207836 GCF_900095145.1 Mus pahari | reverse complement strand
CTCTCTCTCTCACACACACACACACACATAAAAGAGAGTGAAAGACAGAAACAGAGGATAGAAAGAAAAGGGAGGGACAGAGGGAAGAAGGAAAGAAGGAAGGAAGGAAGGAAGGAAGGAAGGAAGGAAGGAAGGAAGGAAGGAAGGAAGGAAGGAAGGCTAGATGCAGATGTTGTCATGGTTTGAATACACTCGGCTAGGGAGTAGCATTATTTGGAGGTGTGGCCTTGTTGGAGTAGGTGTGTCACTGCGAGTGTGGGTTTTAAGACCCTCATCCTAGCTGCCTACAAGTCAGTCATCCGCTAGCAGCCTTCAGATGAAGACACGGAACTCTCAGCTCCTCCTGCACCATGCCTGCCCGGATGCTGCCATGTTAATACCTTGATGATAATGGACTGAACCTCTGAACCTGTAAGCCAGCCCCAATTAAATGTTGTCCTTATAAGAGTTGCCTTTGTCATGGTGTCTATTCACAGCAGTAAAACCCTAACTAAGATAGCTGGGTAGAACAGAACCCCAAAACCAATGTCAAATACCTGGCAGTCATAGAGGGTCATCCTCACTGCCAAGGCAAATGGCTGTAGACTCACAAATTATCCCACAGCCGCCAGAACCTAAAACTATGGACCTGGGATTGAAACCTGCTCTTCCCAAGAGCCTAGGAAGTCAGGGACAGACTAGATAGAGCAGGTGACAGTGTCAGGCGTGACTTTAAAAGTCCCTGCATGATCCACTTTGCGGAAGAAACATTACAGAAGCCACAGCCACAACGACCAGAGAATGGGAAACAGGAAAGGAGGGAACTCCAAACTCTAGAAGAGCCATCCTGTGAGGAGACCACACCCACCCACCCACCAGGATGGCCAGATGTGGGAGGCACCAGGTCAGAAAGGAGACACATGGCAGGCATGTCAGCATGTTCTGTCCTATAGCCTGAGCTGCCGTCCCAAAATGGAACAGGCCAGCCCAGGATGCAGGGACCAGCGCTTCACAGATGCAAAGATTCACTTGTTTGGCCACTACTCAGTAGCTGCTTGTCCTCTTCTCAGCCTGGCGACCCACAAGGCTCCACAGCTACACAGACCAAAGTCTTAGGAACAGCCATCTCACCCCAGCTCAGGACATCGGGCTAGTGCCTGCTCCCTCTTGTTTTAAAGTAAGATTTATAGTTAGTCAAGCAAGACACAGTCTCAGGAAATGAAAACAAAATATTTAGAATTGAATGGTTGATATATTTGAAGTTGAGCTAAACTGATGGATTTAGAATTGAAACAGAATTCTTCAAAGATGATCCATTTTCTCCTTCTGTGGCTAAAACCTACTTTGCAGAGCCCTATCAATGGCTGTCTTCTAGTTGTTTATTCATTTGTATGTGTGGTGTGAGTGTATGAGTATATGAGTGTGTGTGTGTGTGTGTGTGTGTGTGTGTGTGTGTGTGTGTATGTATGAGTGTATGTGGTGTGAATGTATGAGTGTTGGTGTGAATGTATGAGTGTGCTCTGTGTGTTTGTGTGTGTTATAAGTGTATGATTTGTGAGTTGTGGTGTGTGATGGTGTTTGTGTGTGCAAGTATGATGTGAGTGAGTGTGTGTGTGTGTGTGTGTGTGTGTGTACATGCAGAAGTCAGAAGTGGCATCAGCTCCTTGGGCCCAGAGTTAGAGGAGTATGTGGGACACCCGGCTGGTTTATGCTGAATCCAGACTTTGGTAGAAGCTTGAGTAACTGCCAAGCCATCTCTCCAGCTCCCCACATTGAGCTTTGGGCCCCCAAATCCCTTATCTGCAGCCAGGTCTCCTCAGATATTGCCCCAGCCCTCCTTTTGTCTCCTAAACACATGGACAAATGCCGTCTGCTACGGACATGACCTGAACAGCAAAAGAGGTCATTAGAAATGCTGTCTTCCTTTCCTGCAACACTGGACCACAGCTGGCTCCTGGCATCTCCCCTCAGTAGAATGGCTACCTTCTTTCTTACCCAGGATGGCCACACGGCCCCACCCCAGCCTACCCCTGATCAGCTGCTGTTTTGGGATCAAGTTCATTACACAATAGGCACTTTGGGGTCTGTAGAGGAACGACCTCCCAGTTAGTGTAGTTCAGAGTCAAACTAGCCTGCCTGTGGTGTGGCAAGCTGAATGTGCTGCAGGACACAATTCCAGCTCACAGAGTCTGGCCAGAAGTCAATGTGCGAGCATATCCCTCTGAAATCGTGTGTTTCTCTCACACAATGGTCATGCAAAGATGTAGACCAAGGTCTGCGTTGGTCGACTCTGGGAACCCTGCTCACTGCTGGAACTGTCCCAAAGCATCATATTTTCTGCCGTAAGTCATTCGGTTTCCACAAATACCCTGGGAAGCATAGCATGTTCTCCATTTTGTAAACAGCAAACCTGATGCTCAGAGAAGCCAGATAGCCCGGCTGACACCTGCATGACTTCCTAACGCTTCACGTGACATCCAAATCCACACTCGTCCTACCGCACAGTCAAGACACAGGAAGAAACAAGAACGGCCAAGGCCACCGGAGGCAGCCATCATGGATCCTAGGGCGAGGGCTTCGGATTTAATAAAGATGGGGAAGTCGCCTTTCATTTGGCATGAGGACTTATTTTGTATAGTCATAAACACTTGGGGTTAATTAATAATTAATAAAGAAGGGAAATAAAACATGAGAAAGTATATAAAGGCCCTTGAGAAGCTAAGAAAGGGGGAGGCTGGGTACCTATGTCTACGTCCCCTTAGGGAATATCAACCAGCTGCTATGTAGAAAATCGGAATAAATGCTCACAAGCAGCAGAGACAAGAGGCCCTGTCTCCGAAGTCACCTTTAGGCAGACCGCAATTGTAATTCCCCCACAGGGAAAATGGTGGCCGGTGTCCTCGCCCACATCTGAGCAAGATGCCAGCAGCATCAACTGCTTACCACTGGGGAATTTGCCCTTCCAGGATGTTTTTCATTTGCTTACAGACTTATCGGAAGTCACTGTAATGGAGTCAACCGGCTTATCAATAATTAACTCACACACAGTTATCAATAATTAACTCATATGCAGGACTGATCAAACAGCTTTGGATCCCTTTAGCTTCCATTTAAACTTGCATCCGCCTTCACCAGCATGCAAAGATAATGGCATAGGACAAAGAGAATGGTACTGGAGCCAGCAATTCCCTTCTCCAGAGACACAACTTTAGCACAAGGGTAGGGGACGCACACTGACTGGGCAGAGCTGTGAAGAGTCCTTCTACTCTAGAGTCTGCAAGCTTCAAGTTCCAAGATGTGCATTCTCTGAAGACCTCGAGACACCTTCTAAAGGAGCGCACAGGGCAACAAGTTCATGAACACTCCTCTGGGATCGACAACAATGCAACCAGCAATAATGGGGCCCGCAGCAGCAGGAAGTCATCCGGAAACTTTATGTAAAGCACTTTTACATACGAGCATGGGGCCCCGCAGTGAGATTCCTTAGCACTTATGAATATGGATCGGGGTACACTCTTAAAAGGAAACAGAAAATTAAGTACAGTGCAAATGGGAAACAGATTTCTAAGAATCCATTGTATGTTTACATCATGCAGACTGTCTTTAAGGCCCCATGTCAGATTCTTGTTCAGTGTCTACATGGGCTGGGGGAACTGCTGATATTTGGACATTTTCTTTTTTATTATTTCTTTTTTCTCTTTTTTTTTTTTTTAAAGATTTATTTATTTATTATATGTAAGTACACTGTAGCTATCTTCAGACACTCCAGAAGAGGGTGCCAGATCTCCTTACAGGTGGTTGTGAGCCACCATGTGGTTGCTGGGATTTGAACTCAGGACCTTCAGAAGAGCAGTCGGTGCTGTTACCCACGGAGCCATCTCACCAGCCCTCTCTTTTTTTTTTTTTTTTTAAAGATTTATTTATTTATTATATGTAAGTACACTGTAGCTATCTTCAGACACTCCAGAAGAGGGTGCCAGATCTCCTTACAGGTGGTTGTGAGCCACCATGTGGTTGCTGGGATTTGAACTCAGGACCTTCAGAAGAGCAGTCGGTGCTGTTACCCACGGAGCCATCTCACCAGCCCTCTCTTTTTTTTTTTTAAGATTTATTTATTTTATGTATGTTAGTACTCTGTCACTGTCTTCAGACACAGCAGAAGAGGGCATCAGATTCCCATTACAGATGGTCGTGAGGCACCATGTGGTTGCTGGGAATTGAACTCAAGACCTCTAGAAGAGCAGTCAGTGCTCTTAACCACTGAGCAATCCCTCCAGCCCTAGACATTTTCTTAAAATGAGTTATTTTAGAGGTGCCTTGAAAGACTCCTCTTCCCTGCTCCTGGTAGTGGGGTTGCAAACCCAAGGTGGTATCAAAAGCCTGAGGTTATCGTGGGCCCTCTCCTCAGGGCAGCGGTGGCTCTGTTGGATGGAGAGCCATCAGGCACCCTCACTGTGACAGGAGAGCTCCAGTACAACCTCTGTCAGCCCAGGGCAATCAGGAGGCTTTGTTACCACACACCCCAAACACCCAGACAACTAAATGAGCTGTTTCACAGTTCATGAAGAACAGCCCCGCGTACTTTTAAACAGCTTGTCCTCGAAGACATCACCTTGGACTTTGTGGCATCAGTGGAACAAGGGATCCTCTGAGCCTAAACTCCAGGCAGATGTCAGGTGACAAGCAAAAGCATTTCTCCAGGAGAGGTGGAGAGCAACAACAGTCTTCCTTTGAAAACAGTTAGAGACCTAAAAAATCTCAAAATGTCGTCATTTCACGAGGCCTAACTAGTTAAAAAGTGTATTACCAGTGTACCATGATTATTACGTCTTCCTGGAAAGGAACCATTGGCATTGTAAAGGCAAAATAAACAAGAAAAATGCCTCAAATGATTGCTTGTCATGAGGTCAGAAGTCAGATGCCTCCCACCAGCTCGCTGGTGCACTGGGTTCGGGTAGACCAACCCACTAGATCTCCTCCCAACAAGGCTCTCTTTGGTTTGGTTTGGTTTTTTGTTTTGTTTTGTTTTTCGAGACAGAGTTTTTCTGTATAGCCCCAGCTGTCCTGGAACTATATAGACCAAGCTGGCCTCAAACTCGGAAATCTGCCTGCCTCTGTCTCCCAAGTGCTGGGACGAAAGGTGTGCTCCACCACTGCCCCGCCCAGCAAGGCTCGCTTGCCAGCAGTCTCCATGCCTCTGCCTAAGGCACAATTGACCATGCTTATGCCTCTCTCCGGAGGACTCACTCCAGGAAGCAGAAGCCTGCCACAAATAGTCTCTCCATAATTTGGGAGAGGGTAAATGAGTCACAGACCAAACTGTCGCCGTCAGAAACAGAACCCCCACCCAACTGTCACCTTGCAAAATTTGAGCCCTCCCATGCTCTAGCCGAAGGCTTTTGGCAAGTCACTTGAGCAGTGTGAGGCCCTCGTTCATTACACTTGGAGATGAGAATGACCCTTTCATTCACAAGGTCATGGGACTATCCCAGTAGTATCCTACCCAGTGCCCACAGCTCTGGAACTTCTGTTAAGGGGAACAGCAAGAGTGAACCCCAATGCAGCTCTGGGTAGGGACTGTGGTCAGAGATATGCAAGATGATTCATGTCTCAAAAAGGATAAATAAGGCCAGGCGTGGTGGCGCATGCGTTTAATCCCAGCACTCGGGAGGCGGAGGCAGGTGGATTTCTGAGTTCGAGGCCAGCCTGGTCTACAAAGTGAGTTCCAGGACAGCCAGGGCTATACAGAGAAACCCTGTCTCGAAAAATGAGAAAAAAAAAAAAAAAAGTATAAATAAGAATGTACCACACTGCATCCCTAGACATTGAAAATCCCCAGACATTGTATACCACAAAATCAAGATTCCTGTTTTTTAAAACCCAGGGTTCACTGGGCAGTAGTGGTATGTGCCTTTAATCCCAGCACTTGGGAGGCAAAGGCAAGCAGATCTCTGTTGGTTTTGGGACCAGCCTGATCTATATTTCTTTTCTTTTTTTTTTTTTTTTTTTTTGGTTTTTCAAGACAGGGTTTCTCTGTATAGCCCTGGCTGTCCTGGAACTCACTTGGTAGACCAGGCTGGCCTCGAACTCAGAAATCCGCCTGCCTCTGCCTCCCGAGTGCTGGGATTAAAGGCCTGTGCCACCAGGCCCGGCCTGATCTATATTTCAAGTTCCAGGACAATGAGAGATACACAGAAATGCTGTCTCAAAACAAACAAACAAACAAAAAAACGACAACAAAAAAAAAATCAGGCTGAATGTACAGCTTGGTCATAAACACCATATCCATTAATAACTACCAGCACGGGGCTGGAGAGTTGACTCAACTAAGAGCACTGGCTGTTCTTCCAGAGGAGCCCGGTTCAATTCCCAGCACCCACATAACATCACACAACTGTCTGTAACTCCAGTTCTAGGGGATCTGACACCCTCACACAGGCAGACATGCAGGTAAAACACCAGTGCACATAAATGAACAAATCAATAAAAAACAAAAACAAAAAACAACAACAACAACAAAAAAAAAAAAAAAAACTACCAACCTGTCTTTGTGTCCTGGGGATTAACCAAACCCAGTATTTTATGTTGAGGTTCATCATGGTACATCGTGCAAAAACAAAGAGATGAAGTTTCAAGTGTGACCTAAAAAAAAAAAAAAAAAGGCAAACAAAATTACTATTCTGCTCTCATGTCAGTCACTAAGGCATGGGGAATGACTTGCAGCCAAGTGCTCACGGAAGGAGCACTGTTAGCAGAGATAAACTTAGCAGGGTGCAGGAAGGGCAGAGATGGAAGATTTAGCCACCCGTGATTTGGTCTTGCTTCTGCCCTCCAGCAGAAAGCCTTCCCACCCCAAGGTCACCTGTCAATCAATGCATGGATCAGACACCAGACACTTGTTCCACTACCAAGCACCCTTAGAGCGCTCCCCCTCCCCCTCTCCCTCCCCCTCCCCCTCTTCCTGTGTGTGACTCCTGCTCCTTTAGTCCTCTCCATCCTGGACCTCCATAGACCTCAACCTGCAAGGCTGACAGCCTCACTCCACCTCACACAGACAACTATGGTGCCATTCTCATCATCTCGAGAGCCCTAGTAGACGCTCAGTAGAATGAGACCAGGCTGTAGCCCCCGGCCCCCACCTCCACCCCATAGATGCTCCTGCTGTCTGTGACCCCAGTACCAGCTCTGAAAGCAGCCGCGAAGGTGTGTCCTCTGTCTGCCATGTCCTTAAGCCCCACAACGGAAAAGACTCAGTCCCAGGAGGTTTTGCTAACCATCAAGGGGAGCCAGATTACCTCTGAGGGCCACATCTAAAAGTCCTCTTTATAAACAGTCAACCCTCTGCTCCCAGCTCCTGACACAAGAAGGTCAATACATTCCATGACCAACATTGTTTTGAAAACTGAGACTATAGGAAAATTAGAAAAGAATGTGCAGCTGGGCCAGGCGGGCAGGTTCTTATAAAATGTTTACAGCAGACCACCGCCATTATAGAGAACTGTTTCCTGGCAAATCCAGGGGAAGGGGGGGGGGGGGCTGGCCACTATCTTGGAACCTCCCTCTTTCGGAGTGACTTTAATGAAACGTCCTGGAGAGGATCATCCACAGGGGTGGCTGTTACAAAGCCATTAAGCACCAAGTTCACAAAACATCTCAGCGACCTGGAAAGAAGCTTACTGTAGACACATCGTATTCAGAGGAAAATCTTACCCAGGTTTTTTAAAGCAGGCAAAAAATCTCAGCATTTGGAATGATAGAGAAGGAAGATTACAAGTTCTTGGACCAGTCTGGGCTACACAGCAAGACCCTGGCTCCCAAAATAAATAAATAAATAATTTAAATGCATGCAGAAAGTAGAAATGTAAAAATAAAGAAACGCATCAACATGTTTATAACAGTTAACCACACACAACTTTGCTCCCTCTGTCCTTCGTTGTAGGCCTTAAACACAATACAGTGAACATGTGTGGGATTTTTTTTGGTTTTTTTGGTTTTTCCAGACAGGGTTTCTCTGTGTAGCCTTGGCTGTCCTGTCCTGGAACTCACTTTGTAGACCAGGCTGGCCTTGAACTCAGAAATCCACTGCCTCTGCCTCCTGAGTGCTGGGATTAAAGGCGTGCGCCACCACACCCAGCTCCATGTGTGTTTTTTAAACCAGAAAAATCAGCATGTATTTTAAATGCCACGTCAAGACAAGAAAAGAATTAATTGTGAAAAGAAGAAAGTCAAGACAGTGTCTCCTCAAACCACTTCCTCATCGTTCCTTTCAGCCAGAGAATCTTTGGATAGCAAAAGCCCCTGCTGTGTCAGCTGTGAGGAGGCTCACTCCTGGTGAGCTGGATTCAGTGTGCCAGATAGCACCCTGCTCCCTGCCCCCTGCCCCCTGCCCCTGCGTCCCTACTCACTGCTAAATAGTAGAGATCCAAATGATGGGTGTCTCCTAGCTCCCTTCTCTTTAGGAAAGGAGAAAGAAAGAAGTCCATAGTCGTGTTGGCATGTCATCTCACCTTCAAACAACTTCATGTCAGCAACTGCTTCCCTTTGTTTTTGTTAGTAACTTTGGCCTTATCCCTTTGATGAGTATGCTGCATGTTGGAGTTTATTTTTCTAAGTTATTCATAAGTATGAGTGTTGTAACAGCAGACTGTGGAAGCTGTGTCCTAAAAGAAAAAAAAAAAAACTGGGACCACAGCTCTTCTTGCATCTCTCAAACTCCCCCTGGCCACCAGCACCCAGCAGCCATCAGTGTCCGATGGAGCCATGTCCTTTTCCTACATCACCACTAGGTGGCGCTAAAAGCACATGAGGCCAGCAAGCACCCACTGGGGCTCAACAGCTTGAGGTCCCCCCACTGGAGGGGTAGTCTTCTAAAAGACTTCTCAAGGAAGCCACGGTTTATAACTGCGCACGCCACTGTTTTCATTAACTCTGGGACAAAAAGACGTTCCTCTACTAGCTCTGCCTGCCTGCCAGATACAACCATCTCCACACTTAGTGATCCACACTTAAAACCAATGTGGATACTGCCTACTGTAAGGAAAACAGTCTTAGAAAGTCGGGGTTGGAAGAGGGCACAGTCAGGGAAGTGCAAACTTGGTAAGCAGGAGGGCCTGAGTTTACTCCCCCATAGCATATACAAAGAGACAGGTAAGATACAACAAAGCATGCTTGTAAACAGCGCTGGGGAAATAGAAACGGGCAGATAGACAGAGCCCCAGGCTTGCTGGCAAGCCAGTGAGAGACCTTGTCTCAAAACACAAAGCAGATTGTATTTTGTATATAAATGGACCCTCAGGTTCTCATCTAGAGTCTACACATATGCACATACATTGATATGTTCATACATGTGTGTGTACGCAGGCAGGCACACACACACACACCAACACACACACATAACACATTATTTTTAAGTCTTGCCACAATCCCAACAAATAAAATTTCTAGTTTTCTGTGTCCTCTTGCAGAACCTATTCACAATGCACAGAACCTCATCAACCCAAAAACATTATAAGTGACACAGCTTCATCCCAAGTCAAATGTCAGAACTGAGTCAAACATTGGAGGGCAGAGATGGGCCCCTCCCTCACTTTAAAATGAAGAAACTGAGATTCAGCTGGGCGCTACATACAGTATCTCATTTAACCCTCGTCACCGGTCCCACGAGGAAAGTGGTGTTAATGCCCTGAATTCAGTGAGAACATCAAGATTAAGAGAGGAGCAAACCCTTGAGAACCGAGCTCGTCCGTGGAAGAAATAGGATTCCCACAGGTTATCTGGCCCCACAGCTCACCAACTGGACCCACCAGCAATATAAATAAAGACACGGAAACTCTTACATATTTTAAAGCTTAAACCTTTAACTTGGACTCAGTCCCAGCTATGCTAACCTGACTAATTCCGGCTTACGTCCCACCCCATGCCAGTCCCACTAGATTCACACTCAGAATTTCAGAATCCCAGTGAAGGGTTTCCTTGGCATCAAGCAGAATCTGTTAGGGTAGAGTGTGTGAAGGTGTATCCCTGGGTAACAGCGCAGAGCTAATGGCCCCTCACCAGTCTGCTAATTGATAAAAGATTCATCCTTCTGTACCTGCTGATTGGCTTTAACAAAGATCTGCCGGCCAATAAGGCAAAGCAGGAAGCGGAGGGCGGAACTTCCGGGCAGAGAAAGGACTCTGGGAGAGGAAATCAGAAGCGAGAGATTCAGCCAGATGCGGTGGTGGATGGAGAATTCAGAGAACAAGAGATGTAGACCTGGCCATGTGGTGGGACGTAGGCCAGAATTAGTCAGGTTAGAATAGCTGGGAGAGAGCCCACGTTAAAGGCCTAAGCTTTAATATATATAAAGAGTTTCTGGGTCTTTATTTATAGAACTGGGGGGGGGGGTCCGGGTAAGTACCATTATACGAATTCTTTCGTATTCCCTCCAGAAGCTTCGTTTGTCTGTGTGTTTTTTTTTTCTTCTAAATCTGAGATGTTGTTCCTATGTCATCTCTCTTTCTAAGTTAGATTGGACAGAGCCCTCCGCCAAGAAAAGTTAAACATACCTGCTCCCCAGTGGAAAGGGATATAACCTCTGCAGAGGTCTGGGCTCCTTCCCTGAGCATCTCATAGTAAGCCTGTGCTGATGCCTGTTGGCCCTCCGGGTCATCCTCCAGGATGTCCACAGGGTAAGCCTCTGTAGGAGAAAAAAAAGAGGGGGGGGATAAAATTAATTTTGCACTGTCACTAAAAGGAACATTAATTATTTCAGTTTTGGGTTTGGTTTGGTTTGGTTTTTTTTCAAGACAGGTTTCCTCTACATAGTCCTGGCTGGCCTGTAGCTCAGACTATAGACCAAGTTGGCCTCAAATTCACAGAGATCTGTCTGCCTGCCTCTGCCTCCGGAGCACTGGGAATAAAGACTTGCACCTGGCTATTTCAAGTTTTTAAAGGAACAGTTTGGTTTAACAATCATAGTCAGGACTGGTGAGATGACTCAGTAAAGGGCTCCCCATGCAAACAGGAGGACCCGAGTTCCATCCCCAATCCCCACCAAAAAAAAAGCTTGTCACCCAGGCCCTGGGGAGGCAGACACAGTCCAGCTTTCTCTAATCAAATAATTCCAGGCCTGTGAAAGGTTTTGTCTTCAAAAAACAAGGAAGATGGTGGATGACGCCTGAGGTTGATCCCTGGCTTCCACATGCATGTACACACATCAGCACATACATGAACACATACCTACATGGATCTGCACACATACAAACACATAGATGCAAAAAATTTTCAAAAAATTATGTTCACCCATTCCCTCAGACTGTTTTTAACCACCCCCCCCCCAGCCACACACTCAAACACACTCGAAGTGATTTCCCATCCTTCACTGTGGTCCTCTCAGAGGCAGTGAACACAAGCAGGTTCCCTGAAGGCAAAGAACGGCTGGCTGCAACTTCGACGCTTCTGTCACTTGTGACTTAAGGGAACCATTTCTTAGTTATGGTCATTATACAAGTCCCTAGGGTTCCCCCCTTTGTCCCCACCACCAGGCACTGAGGGTACAGTGGCTTGTGAGTATAAGAGCACATCCTCCCACCCCCTTGCAAAGAAATTAATCTAAGGTGTTTTGCAACGGTCCTTGTATCTTTCCCATCCCATCTCTGACAGAAACCAACCCCCTGAATCATCATATAAATTGGCTGCGTCCAGTTCTTGGAAGCAGCACTCAGTTGCCCCTTCTGCAGTGAGCAAAAAAGATGTTGCCTGCTTCTGGCTAGCATCCACATGCACAGGGACTCAGGGCTTTTTCTGTGGACCACACCCCATCTCTATCTGTGATTCACCTCCTGGCCTCCTATGAGGGTAACAGGCTTCCCTCGACTTCTTCCTCCTCCCCTCCCCTTAATCCTCCACCTAATCCACCTATCTTCCTCTCACAGAGATTAACCTGGACAGGCAGTCCAGCTTCCAGCCTCTGTGGCATCTCAGGTTCTCGTTCTCTCTGGAGAGCCATTGTTTCCGGGAGTCACTCTGAGGATCCAAAATGCTGTTGATAGCAAAACGCTCAAGCCTTCAGTTCACTCCATTTCCTAAGAGGAATTTTTACGTCTGCCAATCAGCTCCTGGCGGGGGGGGGGGGGGATACTCAAAGGCATACAAGCTGCCAAGGTTAGTGGACAGGGGCATGGTTGCATCCGCCCAAAATATCAGGCCCACTTTCCTGGGTGCAAATGCCGTGGGTGCACAGGTTGCCCAGAGCTGAGTGGAGGCAGACAGCCTCTCTGTCCGGAGGCCCTGCATCCATGGATTTAACCAACCATGGACTGAAATGCTGGGGGTGTGGTGGGAGACTGCACAGGACCTGTATAGATGGCCTTCTCATGACTCCCTAAAGAGTAAAATGTAGCAACTGCTTCTATGACTTTTACTTGTATTAGGAACTCCAAGTCACCTCTAGACTGGGGTATCCAGGAATACATGAATAAGCTGCACACAAATGAGCCATCTGGCAAGGGACCTGAGCATGGGCAGATTCGGATATCTAAAGGCTGTCTTTGAACCAGTCACCAATGGGATACTAAAGGAAGAGTGGACATTCTTCCACTACTCAAGTTTTTATAAAGCATGAGTATACACACACACACACACACACACACACACACACACAATGTCCATAGAAGTGCACTGTCAGAAGATTTAAAAATAAAGACATCAAGGGTTGGTGGTTTATTTGATAGCAATGGCTATGTCTTTATAGAGCCAAGATCTTCGATTGGTGAAGAGGTCACACGTGCCTCAAGGAAGTCCAGCACGATCAGCAATTCCTTTAGCAACAGTGCAGGCCTGCAGACGCCAAACCCAGGCAGACCTACCCTCCTTCCTTATTTGGATTGTCATGACTCTGTGCAGGAGTCAGATGGACCCCAAGGACATCAAATTACCCAGAGACTGCTTCGAGTCTGTCACAGAGACAAACTCAGCCGACACCTGTCCCCTGGTCCATCCCTCACTCAGATCAAAGGCCTCACCCTCCCATCCATCTAATCTCCATCCATACATAATTAACAGCGACAACTTTCTCCAGGTTCCAGTTGCCAAGAGGTAGCTGAGTGACCAGCCTTTCTCTCACTGTATCCTGGTTGCCCCCAATTCACAGGGAAGGAAGCAAGGCGTCATTAAGGAGAATAAGGAAACATGGATCTAGCTAGGCCTGTCTGCTTCCGAGCTCTGGGTAAAGCATTCAGATTAGATCAAGTGTTTAAGTCAAAGCTCTCACTACAGCGGAGCACCCAATGGGCTCCGGTAGCCCCTACACTCCAATTCCTGCAACTCCATCCTCAAGGCTGACAGGATACAGCCAGCACTCCTGAGGAGCCTTCCTTAACCACCACCACCCCTACCAAAACAAAAACAAACAAACAAAAAAAAAAACCAAAAAAACAAAATCAAGGACCCTATGAGTCACTGAGACCCAAGTTCAAATACCATCTGTGATGGTTTGTACATACAGGACTCACGGAGTTACTGGCACTATTACAGGGTGTGGCCCTGTTAGAGTAGGTGCAGTCTTGTTAGAGTAGGAATGTCACTGTGGGCGTGGGCTTTAAGACATTCATTTTAGCTGCCTGGAAACCAGTATTCTGCTAGCAGCCTTCAGATGAAGATGTAGAACTCTCAGCTCCTCCTACACCATGCCTGCCTGGATGCTGCCATCTTCCTGCCTAGATGATAATGGGCTGAACCTCTGAACCTGTAAGCCAGCCCCCAATTAAATGTTTTTCCTTTTACAGCAGTAAAACCCTACCTAAAACACCACCTCAGCCTAGGATAGGAGCTGACATAGCCTGGTGACCTCTCTGTCCTATAGCCAAAACCCTTCCAACTTGTCCTTTGGTTTTGTCATAGCTCTGCCACCTCCTAACTCAAACACAATGAGAGCAGCTGGGGCTTGTGAAGCGCAACTCTGATCCACTCCCAGCCCCATGCCCAGGCCTTTCCCATAGGAAACACTTAGGGGAATGTGGGTGGCTGTTCCATGGAGCTTTCCATATTAACAGCTGTTTCACAGTCTTGGTCACTTGGCTCCTTGTGAGTACGCAACAAGATCTACTGAGCATGCCAATAAATTAAGAGAAGCTAGCAGGTGAGCGGCTTGGATCCGGGGTACACTCTCATGCCACATTTGTCCTGTGGGTGCCAGCTTCAGGATCGACCATTCTCGAGATAACCACACTCCAGGAACACCAGCCTCGGGGCAGAGAGAGACCAGACCTGTATTTGTATTCTGCTTCTGAGCCTATGTTTTAGGAAAGATGCTCATCATATCCGGACCATATCCATCCCCTTGTGAGGTGTGGATTGCAGAACTGACAAAGAATGCGTATTGATCAGCCCCATGGAGAAGCTGACCCTGTCCTCATCAGGTTCACTGGGAGAGGCACCCATCCACCCATCCAAGGCTACCAGGGCCAAGGCTAGATGCTTGCCAACTAGTGGCATGCATACTTTCTGGTCACATGTGGTTAGGACAAACGTCATGAACGTGTTACGCCCTGCTCACATCATGAGATCATTTACCCTGAAAGACCACGTGGGCAGTGCCCCCAAGACACTGGCTGTCCACAAGAGAACGTTGTGGTGGTTGGCCTTCCACAAAGGCCACAGGGTAGATCTAGGAAGGTCTCGAAATCCTAATGCTTGCTGGAATTGGCAAGCTATGGCCCACCCTGATTATCTTGAAAGTGGGAGTCATTTTCTGTTGACGGGGTAGCAGGAAACATAAATTAAGTACTGTGGTTAATCATCAGGCAGGACACCTGGGGCACCCTGCAACCTGGGCCACAACACCACATCCATCCTAAATAGCCACCTCACACCCACTCTTGAGGAAAATGCCACCACCCCCAAACTCAATAGCTCTCCTCTACAAAGAAAATGTTTATGTAAGCCTTATGGAAAACTAGGGGAGGGCTGGAAAGATGGCTCAGTGGTCCTGAGTTCAAATTCCAGCAACCACACGGTGACTCACAACCATCCGTAAAAAGACCTGATGCCCTCTTTTTCTGGTGTGTCTGAAGACAGCTACAGTGTACTTACACACAATAAATAAATAAATCTTAAAAAAAAAAATAATAACGTCGAAAACTAGGGGAACCTGAAAATTGAAGATTCACCAAGTAAAGGGGGGGCTCTCCTCCTCCATCCCAGGAGGAAGCCCTAGCATCACCCCCAAGAGTCCCCACCGCAGGGGGCCCTGGGAAGTAAACAGGTCCGGGCTGGGATAGGTCATTCTTGATTCTGGCGGTGGAAGACAGGCCCCTCCCCTGTAGGTTCCAGATGTGAGCCCGACAGGCCTTCATGGCTTGAACCGAACAGGAAATACTTTTCCAAAGCCAAAAGAATGTAATCTCTGCAGCGTAACACTAAACGCTTTTATTAAAAAGGCATACAGTTGAAAATACCTCACTGCAGACTGTAAAGAAGTCGAAATTCCTGGATAAAGCCCGGGTTTTATGGATTCACTTGAGCACATGCTTAGCAGTATCACCCGAAAAAAATAAAAATAAAAAATAACGGTATACCTCAAGAGTGTTCTTCTACAGAAAATATGGAGAAGGCTTGACGTTCCCTGAGCAAAGCCTGAGCTCTGAGAGCTGCTCAGACTCTTGTCACCCACAGCCCAGCGAGGCAGCCGTCACTCAATCCAGAAGGGCAAATGTGCAGATAGCTGGCCAGAAATGCACGGTCCTTGGACCGTAAACAGCAACGCTAGTTAACACAGACGTCGGCGGGCTCAACGCACGGACTCTCAGAATGCCGTCTGCACAAGACTCTCTCCCCATACTCCCTTACCACAAAGATCAGGGAAATGCTTTCATGTTTGGCAAAGCACCGTTTTTCTAAGACGAGACTATTATCCTGAGACACACCAAGGAAATATTTCAAATTTTACGCATCCCGGTCTAACAAACTTGGCTTTATCGGAAGGCACTACCTAGCAGTAACTATGGGGCATTATGTCATTGGAAAAGCTGGCTGGAGTCACTCAGGATTTTTTTTTTTTTTTTTTTTTAGTCATGTGGGTTGTTGTTCTTCAATTACAGTAAGGAGGATTCTTGATCCAGATAATGCAAGGACACAAAGCTAAACTCCGTTCCATCATCAAAAGGAGCCTGAGCAGGTGACACAGATGGAACGTCTTTTCTCGTGGGTTTTTTTTTATTTTTTCTGTATCTTCATGCAAGTGGCTTTTTCATTGTTTTTGTTCACAAGTGAATTTCCTTCTAAAATGAAATTATTCTAGAATCTTTATTAGAGAAGACTCTACTACAGGAAGGTAAAAGACCAATTCTGGGCTCTGCAGAGAGTGAAAGACCAGTTTCTCCTCAGACATGGGCCGACAGCAGAAAACTCTAGACGCGTGCAGCAAGACAGCTGTGTGTGCTGTGATGCTTTATATATGCTTGGCCCAGAGCGTGGCACTACTTGGAGGTGTGGCCTTGCTAGAGCAGGTGTGTCACTGTGGGCGTGGGCTTTAAGACCTTCATCCTAGCTGCCTGGAAGTCAGTATTCTGCTAGCAGCCTTCAGATGATGATGTAGAACTCTCAGCTCCTCCTGCACCATGCCTACCTGGATGCTGCCATGTTCCTGCCTTGATGATCATGGACTAAACCTCTGAACCTGTAAGCCAGCCCCAGTTAAATGTTGTTCCTTATAAGTGGTGTCTGTTCACAGCAGTAAAACCCTACCTAAGGCGTGTGCTCTGCAAACACAGTAAAGGGCATCCCTGAAACATCGAAATGTCTCAAAATCCAAAAGCCGCCTCATCAGCAGGTTCCCTGGCTTGACCAGAGGTGCCTGTTGGTTCAACTCCATACAGTCCATAGGGCTGCGCCTGTAAATTGAATGAGGTTTAAAAAAAAATAAATTCACAAATGCACACCTCGAGCCTCCAAAGAACCCATTAAAGGGTGCCCCGCTGAAGCTGGAGAGACGACTGAACCTGCATGTCCACAGGACCTGGGTTCGGTACCCAGCGCCTACCTGTAGGCTCACAACTACTCTGTACCTCCAGTTCCAGGAGAGCCAGCATGCTCTTCTGGCCTCCAGAGAGACCAGTCAACTTGCAGAGGGGGCATAGATATACATGCACACTCATCCACTTCAAATAAAAGTAAATAAGTTCTTAAAAGGGGAGGAGGGTGTTTAGTGGTGGCGGCTCATGCTTTTAACCCCAGCCCTCAGGAGGCAGAGGCAGGCGGGTCTCTGACGGTCAGCCTGGTCTACAGAGCAGGAGTTCTAGGACAGCCAGGGCTACACAAAGAAAAAAGCTGCTCAGGGGGAGGGGAAGGGGAAGGAGGTTTTTTGGGGTTTTTTTTTGGGGGGGGGGTTCGAGATAGGGTTTCTCTGTGTAGCCCTGGCTGTCCTGGAACTCACTTTGTAGACCAGGCTGGCCTCCAACTCAGAAATCCACCTGCCTCTGCCTCCCAAGTGCTGGGATTAAAGGCGTGCGCCACCACGCCCAGCCAGGAACTTGAAGATAATGATATTTCATCTTTATCTTGTTATTTGTTTACTAGTTTATTGGTGCTAGAAACTGAGTTCATGGTCTTGCACAAGCCAAACACCCACACTGTGGCTAAGCTATATCGGCAGCCCAATGTGCTTAATTTACAAAAAAGTAAAATAGGGCTAGAGATATGGCTCAGCGGGTAAGAGCACTGACTGCTCTTCCGAATGTCCTGAGTTCAAATCCCAGCAAACATGTGGTGGCTCACAGCCACCCATAATGAGATCCGATGCCTTATTCTGGTGTGTCTGAAGACAGCTACAGTGTACTTATTTATAATAATAAAGAAATCTTTGGGCCGGAGCGAGCAGGGACTGAGTGAGCTGGGCCAACCAGAGCGATCAGGGTTAACTAGAGCGAGCAGGGGTCCTAAATTCAATACCCAACAACCACATGAAGGCTCACAACCATCTGTATAGCTACAGTGTACTTATATACATAAAATAAATAAATCTTTAAAAAAGTAAAATAAAAAGGCCAGGCACAGTACCAAACACAAATGAGGAGGTGGAGGAAGAAGACGCGAGGAAGGAAGGAAGGAAGGAAGGAAGGAAGGAAGGAAGGAAGGAAGGAAGGAAGGAAGAGAGGGAGGGAGGGAGGGAGGGAAGGGAAGGATGAGAGAAAGGAAATTTCGCAGCATTCAGATTTATATCCCAAACTTAGCTAACAGGGGACTCTGGTCCCAGAGTGCCATTTGCCAGATGACAGAACATACCTTGGAGAACAGTATTTGAAAAAATACAAGAAGGGAAGGGTTCATCCCTATTAGAGATGGCAAACAGGCAAGAGTCTGAGTCCAGAATCAGACCAGGAAGAACCTGCCACCAGGAAAGGCATCCGTCTATGGTGCGACAGTACGTCTCTTTCCAATAAAGTAGAGAACAGAAGGTGAGGCCAATAAACACTTGGATATTTTTGTTGTTTTTTTGAAAAGCATCTGATTGCCAAAATATTCTTAGCAAAGTTCTTTTTCTTTTCTTTTTTTTTTTTTTTTTAAGTTGGAAGACAGAATGTAGAATATGTTAGAATTTTTTGAGCAGATGAGCAAAATTGTCAAGGAGGCGCTGTGGAAGGTCTGCAGGTGGCTGGCAGTGGGGTTTCATTCCCTGGTGATTGACAGGCTGCCTGTTGCTCTGTTATGGCATGATTAATATTGGCCAGCTTGCAACAATCACTTGTCCCTCATCTAATACGGTAAAATATGCGGATGACTTTATGTGACACCCACACAAACATTTACATAGTCCTGGTTTTGTTTTGTAATGAAATAAGCAATGTATAAACCATCTTAGTGATAATAAAGAGTTACCTATGGCCAGCTCTCAGTAGTAGTAAGTAGCTAATACAATACGATGAAGCAAGGGTTTGAATAACTTCATTATGAGTGTTTGTTATATAAATACAGGGCTTCTCATTTTCTTGCAGATAACTTTAGAAACTTTGCTATCGCCAGAATCTGCTAAATCTTCCTACCTTGCAGTGATAGTTATGATATAAGTATGTTTCAGCTCCTAATTGCTGTGCGTGTGTGTGTGTGTGTGTATGTGTGTGTAAGAGAGGGAGAGCGCATTCTAACCTTCATATTTATGTCATGGCATGCATACATGCACTGTCCCAAATACATACAACGCGGGGGAGCAGGGACGGGGAACATCTGCCTTGTCCTGGGTGTATGACAAAGCCCCTCTCCCTTTCCGGTAAAGCTCAGTTATTACATGCTGTAAGTACATGTTTCTGGGGTGCATGCTTAGCCACCCAGAGAGGACATTGGATGTCCTGCCCTATCAATCAGTCTTTGCTCTGTTCCAGCCTCTCGCTGGTTCTGAAGCTAGGCAGATGGACAGCAATCATTCAACATGATCCATGTTTGCACCCTACAGTGCTGAGATTAGAGGCGTGTGCCCAGCCACATTCAGCTTTCACACGGGTACAGGGGTGTGCTTCCGATCTGCATGATACCGGTGCAGCAGGAGCTCTTCCCTGTAAGCCGTCTCTCTCCAGCCTCTAACTGCTTTTAATATGAAGGTCTAGTCTTGTAACCTGAATAACAGTGCAAATGAGCAGCATAAAACCACTTTTCCCCTGAATCATTCAAAAATATCTGAGAAGAGACAACAAGAGGACTGAGCAGGTAAAAATGCTTGCTGAGAATGCCTGGTGACCAGAGTTCAAGTCCTGGATCTAACTCTCAAAAGCTGTCCTCTGACCTTCACATATGTGCCCCGGAATGTGCACGCTGGCATTCACAAACGCACGTAATACATACACACAAAAAATAAACTTTTAACTCAGTTATTAAAAACAATGAATTTATGAATTTCTTAGGCAAATGGATGGAACTAGAAAGCATTATCCTGAGTGAGGTAATCCAATCACAAAAGAACACATATGATATACACTCACTGATAAATGGATATTAATTAGCCCAGAAGCTCGGAATACCCAAGATACAATTCACAGACCACATGAAACTCAAGAAGAAGGAAGATCAAAGTGTGGATACTTCAAGCCTTCTTAGAAGGGGAAACAAAATACCCATGAAAGGAGTTACAGAGACCAAGTTTGGAGCAGAGACTGAAGGAATGACTATCCAGAGACTGCCCCCACCTGAGGATCCATCCCATATTCAATCACCAAACCCAGACACTATTGTGGATGCCAACAAGTGCTTACTGACAGAAGCCTGTTACAGCCGTCTCTGGAGAGGCTCCACCAGTGCCTGACATATACAGAGGTGGATCCTCGCAGCCTACCATTGGACAGAGCACAGGGTCCCCAGTGAAGGAGCTAGAGAAAGGACCCAAGGAGCTGAAGGGGTTTGCAGCCCCATAGGAGGAACAATATGAACTAACCCCCAGAGCTCCCAGGGACTAAATCACCAACCAAAGAGTACACATGGTGGGATTCATGGCTCCAGCTGCATATGTAGCAGAGGATGGCTTAGTGGGTCATCAAGGGGAAGAGAGGCCCATGATCTTGTGAAGGCTCTATGCCCCAGTGTAGGGGAATGCCAGGGCCAGGAAGCAGGTGTGGGTGGGTTGGTGAGGGGGGTGGGGAGGGATAGGGGGTTTTTAGAGGGAAAACCAGGAAAGAGGACAACATTTGAAATGTAAATAAAGTAAATATCTAATAAAAAAATCCAATAAAATTTGGGCATGGTGGCGCACGCCTTTAATCCCAGCACTCATGAGGCAGAGGCAGGTGGATTTCTGAGTTCGAGGCCAGCCTGGTCTACAGAGTGAGCTCCAGGACAGCCAGGGCTACACAGAGAAACCCTATCTCAAAAAGCCAAAAAAAAAAAAAAAAAGGGCTGGTGAGATGGCTCAGCGGGTAAGAGCACCTGACTGCTCTTCCAAAGGTCTGGAGTTCAAATCCCAGCAACCACATGGTGGCTCATAACCATCCGTAACAAGATCTGACGCCCTCTTCTGGAGAGTCTGAAGACAGCTACAGTGTACTTACATATAATAAATAAATACATCTTTTAAAAAAAAAAAGCCAAAATAAAAATCCAATAAAAAATAAAAATAAACTTTTAAAAAATATATTATTTGAGACTGTAGCATTCTGTTCCTTGAACATTCAAGGAAGAGTCATACTCAGTGATATATATGGCATCCCTGAGAAGGAGGACAGAGAATAGGAAATAGCATCTCCAGTAGCTGCTTCTATATGTATGGTGGCCAAAGGCCTCCTGGTCACATCTGCTACAAGTGCAAGTTCCTCACCCTTGACACATGGAGCCACTCAGTCCCAGCTGGTCACCTGTGAGGTTACTATTTGTCTGGGCTTTGCTGGTGGAAAGGGAGAGGGGGGTTGTCATACCCACAGGACAAGCAGTATTATATACATATGTGTGTGTGTGTGTACATATAGATATAGTGTGTATATATACATACATATATATGGTAGAAAATAAAGTTTATTTAGGGCATCGGAAGTAGAATTGGGAAGAGAGTAGAGACAGAGAGAAAGGAGAGAGACAAGGAGTAGAGGCTTGCCAAGACCGTGTGGAGAGAGGGGGGAGCGGAATAGGGAGACAAAGGACAGAAAGGAACAGGGTAAGAGCAAGAAGAGTAGGAGAGCAAGAGAGCAAGAGCAGAAAACCTGAGTCTTAACATTCTGAGTTTAATCGCTAAAAACATGAAAATACCCTAATATCAGTAAGACGGAGCATGTATGGCAGTCCTGAAGCCAGGGAAGGAGCGCTGTGGTAGGCCAATCGTCCAGCGTGGAACTAGAGCCACATACCACCCAGGACCCAAAGGACAAAGAAAAATAACCTCTCACCACTGTGATGCACCCGTTGTACGACAGTTCTCAGACCCAACCCAACATCAGGGCTTTTCTATTGACTTCAGGAACTTCTATACAAAACCCACATCCCCCACGTGCTCACCTGTTACATTTTAAACAACAAAACTTCTGAAGAGGAACAAATGTGAGCTTCGGCATGTGAGCTTCATGAAGAGCCAGTGGGTAGAGAGGAAGGCACCCAGAGTCTCAGTGAGGAAGCCGGGGTGTGGACTCAGCGGCAGCCCCACTGCTCAAGAGCTTGGCTCATCCTTCTGATGTGCAGCCCCCCGAGAATAGGTGGAGTTTGTATTAGTCAGGGGTCTCTAGAGTCACAAAACTTACTGGAATGACTAACAGCCTGTGGTCCAACTCACCCAACAATGGGCAGCTGTGAATGGGAAGTCCAGGAACCTAGTAGTCGCTCAGTCCCACAAGGCTGGGTGTCTCAGCTGGTCTTCAGTATAAGCTGGAATCCTGAAGAAGGTTCCAACAGATGTGCTGGCAAGTAAGTGCAAACTGAGGAAGAATGAGCCCTTTCTTCTTCCATTGTCCTTCTGTAGGCCTCCAGCAGAATATGGCCCAGATTAAAGATGTGTACCACCATGTCTGGGCCTAAGCTTTTTTTTTTTACTTGTAATATACTCTATCCCTGGCTGACCTTGAACTCAGAGATCTGCTTGCCTCAGTCTCCTGGAATTAAAGGTGTGCACCACCTTGCCTGGGCCTAGCCCATCATGGCCACTATGCCTCAAAATCTAGATTAAAGGCCTGGGTCTTCCAGTCTCAAGATCTAGATCACAGGTATGCCCTCTGTTTGTGGATTGTAGCTCATTCCGGGTGGAGTTGACAACCAGGTACAGCCATCACAGAGTTCAACCGGATCCTCTGACCTGAGAGGATTTGCTGAGGGGAAACATCTGCTTCTCAACAACTGGAACCGCATCTCGATAACTGCTTTTTACAGAGTGCCAGACTTGTGTGTCTAAATTAAGGCTGAGAAGTACAGGAAGCAGAATGCTGACGCTTGCATGGAGCTGGGTACTGCCTCAGTGTTATTGTGATGGAATAGAAAAGAAACATGATATTTTGTGGGGTTTTTTGGATAAACAATGTTTCTAAAGTACGAGAGGATGGGGCAGAGGTAATGATGTATTTTCACATGATCATATGAAAATCCATGGTGAAACCTCACACTCGCAGAGGTAGCCAGTTTCCAAAGGGCTTTTACACGTACAACTTGGGTGAAATGTGTATCAACCCCAGAGTCAATAAAGCACAGTGCACTGACCGTTTGTCCAATAAGGGAACAGAGATTCAAAGGTTAATTAGTAATGAAGTAAAAAACTCAAATCCAGACCTTGAGATTTCCTGCAGAGCTCTGATGACTCACCTCCCACTAATTTATTTTAAAGCTTTTTTATTTTGTGGGTATTAAGTATTTACCTACATCTATGCCTGTGTATACCTGATGTCCACAGAGGCCAGAAGAGGGCATGAGAGCCACTGGGACTTGGGTTACAGATAGTTACAAGTCGTGCAAGGTGCTAGGAGTCAGGATGCCTGCTAACGCAGGCCCTCTGCATCAGCAGTGGTTAGTCTCAACAGCCGAGCCAGCTCGCCAGGTCTCCCTACTAATTAATATTGAATTAACCACTCACTTTAAATGTCAGTCAAGTGTTCATGGTGGCCCTAGTTCTGAGGATGCTGAACTTGCAAACTATTTATAGAAACACTGGTCACAAAAGACCAAAGCAAAAGGCAACTCCAGCGTCCACTGGCAGAGAGATGTGCTCTACACACAGCATGGGATGTAGTTCAGCTTTAAAAGGGAAAGGAATTTAGCGGCAACTGACGTGAACAGAACTTGAGGCCACTGCACTGAGGGCAATAAGCCAGTCATAAAAGAAAAAGGAATATCCTACTTGCATTTTCATGCACTACCTTCAGCTACACTGTAGCTGCCTTCAGACACACCAGAAGAGGGCATCAGATCTCATTACAGATAGTTGTGAGCCACCATCTGTTGCTGGGATTTGAACTCAAGACCTCTGGAAGAACAGTTAGTGCTCTTAACCACTGAGCCATCTCTCCAGCCCGTAAATGAACTTTTAAAAATACTATCACCAGCCGGACGTGGTGGCACACGCCTTTAATCCCAGCACTTGGGAGGCAGAGGCAGGCAGATCTCTGAGTTTGAGGCCAGCCTGGTCTACAGAGTGAGTTCCAGGACAGCCAAGGCTACATAGAGAAACCCTGTCTCGAAAAAGAAAAAAAACAAAAACAAAAACAAAAACTATCGCCAGGAGTAGCCTTTAATCCCAGCAATCAGAAGGCAGAGGCAGGCAGGTCTCTGAGTTCAAGGACAGCTTGGTCTACAGAATGAGTTCTGGGCCAGGCAGGGCTTATGACACAGAGAAACATTGTTGCAGGCAGGGAAGGGGGTTGGATGGATTATCTGGCCTCTGCCTTCAAGTTTAGTTTTTTAATGGGAATCACAATACATCTCCATAATTATTTCAGATAGTTTCATTGTGGTTACCATTTGGCCATGTACAGTTGTGTGACCTTAAGCACATCTGTACCACTGTGCCGTCCTCCCTACTCCTCCACCCTCTCAGACTGAAAGAGCACCCTCCTCCACATTCCGGATCCTAGCATTTCTCCAGCGCCCTGCAGCCAGTACACGCCCCAGCTCCCGAGTTTGACTGCTAAGTGAGTGAGACCACCTGGTCTTCACCTTTTGCAGCTGCCTTGTTTCACTAAGCACACTGTCTTCAGAGTTCATCCCTGTTGTAGCTGCAGTCTTCCTCCACAGCCGAATGAAGTTCTTTGTTGAGAACATTTTGTCACAAAGGGCACTTCAGTTGCTCTCCATCTCTTACATATGAAATGTGTTACATGGAGGTACAAACACTGTCCAAGTTCCTGCTTGTGGTCCTCCGGTCTGTACATCCAGAAAAGGAATTACTGGACCATATGGTAATTCTGTTTAATTATTTTCAAAACTTCCATACCACGTTTTTCCTCCCTTCCTTTTGTCCTCTCTGGTAGCAGGAATGAAGACTGAAGCCCAGGTCTCAGGCATACTAGACAAGCACTGTACCACAGAACTACAGCGCCTACCCTCTCCACACCAGGCTGTAAGATTTTACACTCCTGTCAACAAGACACAAGGATTCCAGTTTCTCCCCATCCTCAGCTACACTTGTACTGCCTGTTTTGCTGATGTTTTATGGCAGCCACCCAGTGGGGCGGAGGGGAGAGCAGCCTGTGGTTTCCACTTGTGTTTTCCTGATGGTTGGCAATGTAGAGAGCATCTTTCCCGTGTTCACCAGTATATCTTCTTTGGGGAAATGTCCTCTCAGGTCTTTTGCCAATATATTCTTAGTATTTGACGTCAACTTTGAGAATTTTGCAAGAACTGGAAAGAGAGAAATGGATGCGTGGAAGGAATGCTTAATGCTTCATCCAGAACATACTGTGGTAAGTAAGGGACAGAGTCAGAGGCATTTCAAAAAGTTCAGGCAAGCACAGAGACAGCTTAGACTAGAGATGGCGGTGAAGGTGACAAGATAGATGACACGTGTGAGCCAGGTTTGGCACGCTGACGTACTTTAATCCCTCTTTCCAAAAAGGCCAATGAAATTCACCTGGCAGTGTTCAACTGTGGTGGCTTCATGAACTATCCCAGGAAGCAGCCTAGGTCTATTATGATTCTAGCATTATGAGAAAGTCAAGGAACATACCAACAGAAAACTATGATGTCCAATCCTCTAAAATATTAAATATGTTACTGAGGTATTCTAACCAGTATAAGCTAAAAAGCATGGGAAGCCTTCAGAAGGGTAGCTTTCACATAGTGCATTGGAAACTGCTGAAAGCCAAGCTCCACCTTCTTCAGTATTCAGCCACTTGTGTATTTGGGCAAAAGATAAGGGTACCAGCCTCGAGGTTACTGGAACCTGACCTGTAAAACTCCCCAAGCTTCTGGGCATGGTGGTGCATGTCTTTAATCCTGTCACTCAGGAAGCAATGGTAGAATGACCTCTATGAATTTGAGGCTTTACTGATCTATGTAACAAGCTCCAGGCCAGTCGGCACTACATAATGACACCCTGTTTCAAAGCCAAAGTAAACAAACAAAAGGACTAAGTGAAAAAAAAAGACTCCGAGCATATGGTGAAACAAATACCATTGAAGAGGCAGACAGGGGCTGGTGAGATGGCTCAGCAGGTAAGAGCACCCGACTGTTCTTCCAAAGGTCCTGAGTTCAAATCCCAGCAACCACATGGTGGCTCACAACCATCTGTAACAAGATCTGGCGCCCTCTTCTGGAGTGTCTGAAGACAGCTACAGTGTACTTACATAAAATAAATAAGGAAATCTTTAAAAGAAAAAAAAAGAAGAGGCAGACAGACTATGTATGGCACACTGAAACCACAGGCTATAGGAGATGCAGGTATTAAACATGATCAGGGAGACACTTTAGTAAGGAACAAAGGGCGCCGAGACCTTCCACGTTGCCCAGTAAGAATTGGGGAGGAAAGGGAAGTAGAATTTCTAAAACAGAATGTCTTAGCTGAGACAGTGACAGAGCTGGTACACTTGGAACATGAGTAAAGGGAAACCAAGCACAGATGTGAGGTACAGGGTGCTGTGGCAGTCTAATTAAAGTTCCAGGAGGAGAAGACGGAGGAAGAATCCAAAGGTGAAGAAACCGTAGATGAGTTAATGGCGACACCTACTCTTAGATTCTGTAATCTTAACCAATCGCCCACCTAAACACACTAGTCAAACTGCAAAACAGCACACACACACACACACACACACACACACACACCTGAAAGCGTTCAGGAAGAAAGAACGGATCTACAGATCTTTCCACTTGGCTGCTAATAAGTGGACAGCTGCCTTCTTCACAAAACTATGGAAGATAGGAAACAATGGAATGTGTTATTTTAATGAGCTAAATAAAGGTAAAGAACATTCATCCTCCTTCTAGCAAAAACAACTTCCAAGACGTCTGAGGAAATAAAGAAATATTAGAAACATATCATTGAGAGTTTGCTGTGAGAAGACCTACAATTTCTTACGCACATTAGTATATAGGTAATTGACCTCTGGAAGAAAAGTCTCGTTAGGAAGCGTTGGGGACTGGAAAACAATAATAAACTTGGATAGAGTCTAAGCTGATGTTGACCATACAATATAAAACATTTTAATTTAAGGAACAAGAAAAAGTTAAAGCTCCAAGGTAATAATGGTAAGTGTGTTTGGTATTTTTCTCTGTGGCTGGGACAAACTACCTGACTAAAGAAGTTTCAGGAAGGATTTATTTCAGCTCATAGCCTGAGGACAAGGTCAGCAGAGAGGAAGGGATGGCTGAAAGAATAGCTCCTGTCCTCAGGAGCGAGAGACG
>NC_034590.1:40152305-40180546 GCF_900095145.1 Mus pahari | reverse complement strand
GTCACACTGCACCCAAACTCAGCAAAGAGAAAGAGATGGATGCTTGCCATCAGCCACTTTCCGTTTCTCAGTCGATCTAAGCCCCCAGTCTGTAGGACGGCACCACCCACACTCAGGGCATGTCTCCTCTCTTCAACTAAGTCTCGCTGGAAACACCCTTACAGACTTGCTCAGAGATGTGTATCCTAGGTGATTCTAAATCTAGTAGAGTTGACAATGAACCATCACCGCATATGAGCCGGGGAGGAAACAATAGAGAACTTCTGAAGGCCCCTAACTCACTCCAAGGGAAGTTAAAATTTGACTTATCGCAGAATAATTAATCAAGTATGAATATTAAAATTTCTAAGTTAGCACTTAAAAAGGAGAGAAACATGGTTATTAAATTTCAAAATAGGAAAGAATGGAATCGGGGCAAGGGTGGAGGGGATGCCGTTTAAGATAAAGGAGGGCAAAAGATTTAAAAAGATGATCTGCCTATTATCATGCTTAAAATTATGATTAAAAGCAGATAGTTACGAACAAATAACTAGAATTTGTTGTATTTTTACACCAAATATTTTTAATATTTTTATCTAATGTTTATGCATTGTGGGGTAACAAAACATGAATAAAGGAACGTCTTCCCTTCTGTACAGATGCTTTTTTTTAGACAGGGTCTCAGCCTGGCTCCAAGCTTGCTATGGAAGTGATTTCCCGCTAGATTACGGAACCTGAACCCCAGGAATTTGTGCCCGCTGTGCCAACTACATCCTACCCACCCCACCACCTAGCTCCTTTGTCCAAGAGGCTCTGTCCAAATGTGAGCAGCACACATGTAGTACACAAATCACTCGTGGGAAAATACAAAGGTCAAGTGGACAACAAACTGTTATAACACATGCTGTGAGTCTAACATAGCTGTACTGTCTGCTATATACACCAAAAAGAATCCACCGTAGAGCAGCGTAAACAGAGTACGCATGCGCGGTGGGCTGTCCCGCGTGAACCGCTTTTTCGATGGTGAAGACTCTACAACGCAAACTTCTCAAGTACTTACCACTGAACGAAATATTCAGATTAGAGTTTGTTTCCGCAAAGGCAGTGAAGAAATCAACGAAGTTTTCTCTCCGTTAGTGGAATTTTCAAGTCGTGGTTACAGACTTGGTTTCCAAGAACAACACATTTATCTTAATTTCAGCAAGTCAAGCTGTCTAGGTGGAGACGCGGCTTCCCTCCCTGGCAACACACACAGAGCAGAGAGAGCTCAGCCCCGTAGTTCTCAGGCTGGATACCCAACGCCTAGTGCCTGTCCTGTCTTGAAGGCGCAAACACCTATGGATGTTTTTTGGATGTCCTGAAAACCAATAGGCACCAGTTAAATCTGTTTTCTCTTAAAAGTGGGGCCACGGGGCTGGTGAGATGGCTCAGTGGGTAAGAGCACCGACTGCTCTTCCAAAGGTCCTGAGTTCAAATCCTAGCAACCACATGGTGGCTCACAACCATCTGTAACAAAAATCCGATGCCCTCTCCTGGAGTGTCTGAAGAGAGCTACAGTGTACACACTTATAATAAATAAATAAATATTTAAAAAAAAAAAAAGTGGGGCCACAGCTTTGGGGTACTGAAAGAGTGGATGCAATGGTCTTAAAGTGAGAGGGTTCTAAAGACCAGGGAAAGGAACCGGAAGAATAGCAGGGATGGAAAGGGCCTTAAATTCACAAAGCTTTGGGTCCCTTATCCAATCTAGCTGATGACTAACTCTGGAAAGGCAAGCCCGTAACCCAGGAGGAGACGTAGGAAGCCAAGTAGGCAGCCTGGCTTGTCTTCTTTCTTTTTTTTTCTTGTGTGTGTGTGTGGGGGGGGGGCAAAGTCTCACTAAGCAGCCCAGGCTGACCTTATAATTCTCCTGGGTCAGCCTTCAGTGCACTGGGAGGCACTGGGATTACAGGTATGCATAGCATTTCAGAATCACAGCTGTCCCACCCTGATTAACTGTTGTCCTCTATGACCCAAGACCTTCAGAGGCTACCAGCAGGCACCGAACTGCAATTGCACCCTTCAAAGACAGACTGCCCTCCGACCAAGTGCTTCCTTCAGCTGTCGCCACAAAACCCTTTTTCCTCTACCACAAAAGTACATTCATTTTCTCCAGTCCTTCGATGCAGAACTTTTCAGGACAACACAACAAATAACATTAGCTGGAGTCAGCTAGCCTTCTGTCCCAGGGCTCAAGTCTGATCCCTGGCCACTTGGTCATACACCCCCATCCGACTAGTCCTCAACAAGACACTTGGGATTGGGAGCCGGTCCATATGTAGCCCAGCATCATGAAATGTCAGTCCTGGTTTAGTGCAGAAATCTAGTGCTTTGTAAGCAAGAACTGGCTATAGTACAGATACCACAGCGCACCGCGAATCACAAAAAGGAGGGTCCACAGAAACTCAGCTACTGGGAGAACTGGCCCTTCTAGGGGTCAAGGAGCCCAGAGCCCTCACCAGGACACGCTGCCCAAAGCATGCAAGCTTGACACACCTGATGGCAAAGCTTCCCTCCCAGCAAGCCTTCTTAGATACAGAGCCACTGAGGGCTTCTGCCAACATCTAACAGGCACTGCTGGCTCCACTCTCTCCAAGGGAGCTCAGGGCACTAAGCAGAAAGGCCCACAGGGGCTCTGCTTTCCGAGACAAAAAGTCTGCTTCAGTAGAGAGCAACCTACAACCTTCACAGCCAAGTACACAACCTTCACAAGTACACATTCACATGCCGCTCTCCACTTTCGCCCCCTCCCTTTCCTTCCTCACCGGAAACCCCAGTGGGGCACCCCAGGACAGCTGTGAGCAAAGCCCCTCTCCAGCTTGCCCACACTGAGGTCCTGTTTCCCAGACATTGAGATCCCAAACCTGCCAAACCCACATCCCCTCCAAGGACACTCAGTCACGATGGACTACAAAAGATCCCAATTAACTAATGGTGGTGTGCCTTAAGTTTGTGTTAGCATGAGGTCATCTCTGAAACACCTTTATGAGCTGACTCTACCAGCTACATGGTCTCTCTCTCTCTCTCTCTCTCTCTCTCTCTCTCTCTCTCTCTCTCTCGAACTGGAGAGGAAAGTTCCCACTTTCTGAGGAAACCCAATGTCCTGAGTCACACCCCCCAGCAACCCCCCCCCCGAAATCTGTTTTAATGCCAGTGTGGCCACTTCATGGCCAGGTAACCCCAGTCCATCTCTGGGCCTCTGTTTCCTCAGCAGGAAACGTTCTGTCTGATGTAAAGGTCAGTTACGGTGCTGCCCGAGAGGGGCTCAGGACTATAGCTATACAGCACACACACACATACAACTATGCACAGGCCGGGCCAGTGAGATGGCTCAGTGGATAAAGGCACTTGTCACCAAAACTGGTAACCTGAATCTGACAAGGTGGGCGAGAGACCTTCACCTGATAGTATTCTCCCTTTTCTTGCCTCTGCAAATGCCTTTCAAACTATAGCTGTGTCTGGCCCCTTTAGAGTCCTGTGACATGTCTCCTCCCTTCCCCCAGCCCCACTTCAGAGCTCTGCCCATACCAGTACTTCTTGGCATAGCTCCTCGGGGTCTGAAGAAGCTCAAAACATACATACAAACAAACATACAAACAAACCGACATATGGCCTTTGGCATGCTCAATTCTTTTAAAAGGACCTTGGAAGGCCTCCAAACAAGGCCCCACTCACTTCTCCTCCCTGTTCCTGACCTCTTGTCCCCTTCCATAGAAAGCCGTGCAAAGGACACAAAGTTTGTGAACTATCCCCACCTGCTTGCTAGCTCTGTTATCGGTCAATCCTCTCTGCTTTATTAGCAGCACAAATTATCAGGAAATCCCACTTTTCAAAAGGCAAAATAAATGGCTTTCTCTACGCTCACTATTAATATGACACAGGGCCCCGCAGTGAGTTCCCACATACACGGGGCCTCAACTAATCCTTATGAGGCAGCTCTGCCTCATTCATAAGGCAGTCCATAGCTAAAGGAAGAAGTTCAAGGTTAAAAAAAAAAAGGGGGGGGGAGACCAGGCCGTGTCTGGCTTTCTCTTTCCTTTCCACTCTGTTCTAAGCTAAAATGACAGCAACAGATGGCCCAGTGGAACCTAAGAAGGTTTTTGGCATCAGGGAACCAAAAAACATGTAGAGAGAGGGAGGGAGGGGATGGATATGGGGGAGGGGGAAGATGTCGGGATGTAAATTATTGTGGATATCTCCAAATCTCCTTTGGACGGCACTGCCCTGAACCAAACCTCCCGGGGCCCCTCCTTCAGAACACAGAGCACAGCTGCGGGAGGAATGTCCTTCCTCGGGTTTTCAGCGGTGAAGCTAAGTAGAGGCTGGCAAGTCACCTTACCTGAAAGCATTATTTTTTTCCTTTCATGCCTCTCTACTAAAAAGAAAGGGATTCCCCAGTAGACGAGATTTGCTCAAGCTGTTTCTGGAAACAGCTATCAAAGCTCAGGCAACAGTTCAACTATGCAAGCCTCCAACCCATTAGGCTCTCACACATGTGGAAATGATAAATGGGAGACTGCTGTGTGTCAGCCGAGCCATCGGTGGCCATCAAAGCCCCAGCAAAGGTCGAAGCGCATACAGGGAAAAGCCATAAACTGTCTTGGGCCAACGATTCTCTTCCAGAAGATGAAATTACTATTCTTTTTTTCCCATCAAATGGGCCTGGGAGGGGAAGCTCTCTGAAGCAAAGATGGGGAAGGGCCTGCTCTCTCTAGGGGAGGGGAAGGAGACCCGCTAGTAGAGATTCGAGTGTAATTAGAGACTGCTATGCTTAATAAGCCCTAGGGGGCTTCTCCTGTTTTGTAGATGAGGAAGATCAAAAAAAAGCAAGACTTTTTCCCGCTTTTATTCCAGTTTTCCAGCGTGTAAACTGGAAACAGCACTTGCTACCCAAGCTTTTAACACTAACTTTCTAGAAAGAAAAAAAAAAACTGCACAAGACTAAAACAAAAGAGAAATAGCTCCCTTTTTCCAAAATTAAAGACCAGCCTTTTCTTAATCTCTAGATCAACTAAATCCTTACTAATTCATATAATTAGCTAGTGACTACATTCTCTCCTTATCTCACGCACCTGAAAATAGGAGAAAAACAACTCAATTGCAACGTTTAAAGTAGGTCATAAGAGCGAGTGGTTACCTGCCGGCTTCCAAATGCTGCGCCCCTGCCATGATTTACTTTACTGTAGGTGGGCTGTGTGCAGTGTGGCTACCCGTGCGACACAGCCAGCCACCTGTGACCAGGATGCCTAGCCAAAGGCCTGAAATGGCATCCCCCTAAGACCTCAGAGGTGGCCGGCTCAAGAAAGTGTCTTCAAGTCCTGAAACTGGGCGGGAAGAGGCATGTGGGTTGTGCGCCTGGAGCCAGCAAAGAGGCTGGCCCAGAGTGTGGACTCCCGGGACACTTCTCTCGGCCCAGGTCCTTCCTGGGTCCTCCTTGCTGGAAAGTAGGAATGGGTGGCTGTGCGGACTTCTCCCCCACCGTTTAGGTTCCCATTTCCCAGACAGCTCCTGGGAATCCAGCACCTCGGAGCTCGTTCCCCAGCCTGGCCAGCAAGCCCAGGTCCAAGGTCCCCAAGGCCGGGGTTGGGGGGGGGGGAGACACAGAAGCGGAGACCCTGGTGAGGACCCAGCCCAGAGCCGTCGATGACTATCAACTCTGGAGGTTCCTCCTCCAGCTCCCGCAGGCCTGGGACTTAAATGAATCCGAGGAAGAGAGTGAGTGAGGAGAGGCCGTCAGCCCCGCACTGCACCCCAAGCGGCTGTGGCGACGGGTGTGTGCGGCACTCTGCGGGCTAGCATTCGCGTCCTTCGCCCTCGATTGGCTACGTGGAGACCGCAGCACCCCTTACCTGTGGCTCCGCGGGCGGCCTCAGCCTCCATGCTTCTGCTCAGCCAGTACGGGAGTCTGCCACACAGTCAGCCTCTACTGTCCCCACCCCCTCCCCCCGGGCCACCACCTTTCTACCTCGGGTTCCCCAGGGGCTGCCCCGCCCTGCCACCTCCCCGGAGGCTTTCTCCTTCTCACTCCATTGCCTCCTGCTGCGGGCGCTTATCTCTGCCCCCCTCCCCACAACACACACCTCCTCGGGACCACCTTCCAGTAGTTTCTTTACCAAACCTTGACTCTGCAAAGTCTAATCCACAAAAAGAATGACTTTTGAGCCAAAAGTGAGTTTGTTGATGTTCTTGAGCTACCATAAACACCGGCAAGCAGCCTCCTCCCCAGTGCCCCAAGCTTGTACTGACAGAGTTTCCACCACGCTCCCTTCTATGTGCAAAAACCATTTGCATTAATCCTTTTCAAAAAACTTTGCTTGGCTGAAAAATAGCAAATATGTAATAAACGCACATCTAACACAGGGCATCTAGGAATCTTTTCTGCCGGTTTCAAAGTCCCAACAGTCTCCTGGAAACTGTACCGTGCCTACGATTTACTAAAAAGCCAAGCAGGAGCTCATTTGACAAAGCAATATTCAAGGTCAACAATTTTTCTCCAGTATACACAGCTGTTTCAAAACGTTGCTTTGGGAGAATGCAGTGGTGAATGATTTCAAATTTCACCTTTCACCCGACTATGATGGAAACACACCTAAGGTCCCAACTACTGGGGAGACTGAAAGAGGAAGAAGGCTTGAGCCCATTAGCTGGAGAACAATCTGGGATCCTGATAGTGGGTCTTGGGGCAATGGTAACAGGAGACACAACACAATTCTGCACTGTGTGTAGCAGGGAATTCTTTTCCACTCCGGTAAAGCCAGAATTTTTTACTTCAGTGCCAAAAAGAATTTCAGAGTAAGTCATTGTGTCAAAGAGTCGCAGTTTATTAGATTTTAAACATAGATTTAAGGTTAATGGTAGAAAGATAGGTGTTTGGGGAAAGGGGTGGAAATAAGACACATCCAGATGGGTGTGGTCTTCTCCCTAAAGTGTCTACACTACAGCCTTATTTGTAAGTGTCTTTCAGTAACTGATAGGTTATTTCTCCGCCACTGGTGAAATGAGTCAATTTAAACCAGATTCGATTATGTTAAAGGCAGGTTTGTTGGGAAGCTGCTGTAAGATGGGCAAGTTCACCGGCCCAAGGATCAAGGCCAAGGAAGTTGCCATTGTAAAAGGAGAGGGGCAAAGGAGGGAGAGAGAAAGAGAGAAGACGAGGGATTTGAGAGACCAAAATGTCTGGATGATATAGGGAGGACCCTCCTCTGGGGGAAGGGCAGCCCAGACCCTGCAGTGGAAAGTTCAAGGTTGGGGGCAGGGTATGCCAGGTACGGACAGAGGGATGCTGGGAGAACCTGAAGATCGGGCTGCTTTGAGACGTAAAATGTGTACCTCAATCCCTTGCCCCAGGTCCGGAAACCAAACAGTAGCCACAAGTGTCTTTACAATGTAGCCATCATCATATATATTTGTCTATGTATGTGTCTTTGATAATAATGTGTTTTACTCAAACCATTAGCATGTAGGTCAAAAGTTTATTCATTAATTTGAACCTTGCTTCTGATGTTCTTAATATTGCTCTGTTTTACATTTGAACGAACTAACAAATGACGGAGAGGTTCTGGCCAGCCTCGGGAAGGCAAGCCTGGCTCTGGCAGGCCTTGCCCTTCGCCCCATTCCCTCTGCCTTGCTAAAAACCATTAGACTACATTCCTAAGGCCCATTCCCTAATATAGCCTTTTCCTCCTCTTTAAGCTGACTACCAAGGTCCAGCTATCAAAGTATTAAAATCCAGCAATCTAAAGCCCCCTTTGACTCACCTAATTGACAAGCACAACACAGGGTCCCCTTTTACCTTTATAAACTGCCCTTTTCCTATGAGCTATGTCTGTCTCCTCTCAGGAGACAGTCCAGTGTCCCTCCAGGACAAATGTCCCTTCCCCTTCTCCCTCATCCTCTATCTCCTGTCTTAGTCTCTCATTCCCTGCCCTTTGTCCCCCTGAGGCAAATAAATCTCCTTTGTGCTGAGAACTCGGTCTTGGCCCTTCAGATAGTGCCTTACTGTATAGCTCAGGCTGGCTTTAAAAATCTCCATCCTCCTGCCCTCAGCCTCCCACAGCCATGCACCATCTGCCAGACAAGACTGTTCAATACAACCAGCATTTACTCAAACATCCACAGCCATTTCTTTGCATACATTAAATGGTATAGTCTCCCTCCCCTTCCACTGTGTAGCAGTTTCCTTTCAAATTAAAACCCCTTCCACTTTTGAGAGAAACTTTTTGTTTTGCTTTGTCTTTTTGAGTCAGTTTCTCTGTGTAGCCCTAGATAACCTTGAACTCTGTAGACCAGGCTGGCCTCAAACTCACATAGATCTGCCTGCCTCTCCCTCCGGAGGGGAAGGGAGTACAGGGATTAAAGGCCTGAGCCACCACACCCTGCCTTGAAGCAAACTTCTTTTTTGTTGTTGTTGTTGTTCTTGTTTGTTTTTTGTTTGTTTGTTTTTTCGAGACAGGGTTTCTCTGTGTAGCCCTGGCTGTCCACTAGACAAGGCTGGCCTCGAACTCAGAAATCCGCCTGCCTCTGCCTCCCAAGTGCTGGGTTTAAAGGCGTGCGCCACCACCGCCAGGTTGGAAACTTATTAAAATCAAATGTTTACAGGGAAGGGAAACCACATGTAGACAGATAAAAATACTTCCAGGAAGATAGGAAGTAAAAAACAAAGAATAGCTCCAGGAAACCCCAGAAATGGACAAGATTCACTAGCCCCCCTCCCTCCAAAGAGAATATAAATAGTAAAGCCTGCTAAGAGTTAGCTCCAGATTGCCTGGAAAGAGTAGAGAACAGCTAAGTTGACTGTAAAAAGGCTCAAACAACTGAGCCCCATGGAAAGGCCACTCTCTAACCTGTCAGCTGCCCGCAGGCTGTGCAGTGGACTCCCGGTTTCCAGTTTTTGTGAGCTGTCACCCATGCTGGGGTGGGCTTTGGTGATGCAGCTGTCTTTATTTCTGCTCCTGTAAGTAACCCCAATAAACTCATTGATTCCAAGCTGGAGTTTGCTAGCGACTGTACTTTGTCTTTGTCCTTTGGTCTGCTGTCAGTTCCCAGTCTGGGGTGAGTAGAAGGTTGCTTATGTAACAGTCCTGAGAGAGATGGGTCCATGGGTAAAGGTGCTTTCAGTGAATCCTGGTGAATTAAATTCAATTTCCAGAACCTGTATAAAAGTGGAAGAGAGGGGTGAAATGGCTCAGCGGTTAAGAGCACCAACTTCTCTCGCTGAGGTCATGAGTTCAAATCCCAGCAACCACAGCAAAACAGGCTGGAGCAAGAGGGAGAAAGGGAAGGGGAAAAGAAAGTGGAAGGGAGAACTGAATTGATAAAATTGTCCTCTGACCTTCACACTTACACCATGGCATAGGTAACTACACATATAAAAATTAAAAAATAAAGCTGGGAGTGGTGGTGCACACCTTTAATCCCAGCACTTGGGAGGCAGAGGCAGGCAGATTTCTGAGTTCAGGCCAGCCTGGTCTACAAAGTGAGTTACAGGACAGCCAGGGCTATACAGAGAAACCCTGTCTCAAAAAACAAAACAAAACAAAACAAAACAAAACAAAACAAAACAAAAAGGTATGTTTTCCTTTATAAGGTGAATTATCTCCTTAAACAATGTGTGTGTGTGTGTGTGTGTGTGTGTGTATGTGTCTGTGTGTGTGTGTGTATGTGTCTGTGTGTGTGTGTGTATGTGTCTGTGTATTTAGAGGCCACTTTAGTCTCAGAGACACACACCCCCACATCTCTATCTTGTACTAGGCTGAATTCTAAGAAACAACTGGATTTCCAGAAACACCGTCTGGTCCCAGGTGCCTCATATGAACTTAGACCACAATACCTCATCCTATACTTTGTAGGTTATCACCCAGTCAGAATCGAAACCCAGAAGTTGCTAAAGGGGCTCTAATCGGTTGGTTTTGATCCAGGCCAAGTTATCAGGGATGCCATCTGAAGTATTTGACAGCTAGTAACCCACTTAAAATGGCAGGTGTGAAAGACAGTTGGAAATATACAACATGCATATTTCCCACGCCCATTGGCTGCCCCACCTAATTTGTGGGTTGTTTCGGTTTTTTTTGTTTGTTTGTTTGCTTGCTTTAAAAGGTTGTTCTGTATTGCTTCCCACTGACACGGTTTGGAATAGAACTCAAGCATTTCCCTGATATAGCAGTTTCTGAATAAAGACACTTTTCTGGTTCAAACTTGGTTTTCATGGGAGAGATCATTCCCAAATTCTTGGACCCAACATATACATATACCATATGTGTGTGTGTGTGTGTGTGTGTGTGTGATATATATTTCCATTATATATTTTTCATTATATATATGCTTTTGTTTGCTATTTCTATAACCATTTCATACCATTAGAACTGCCATAGCTTGGGCTGGAGAGATGGCTCAGCAGTTAGGAGCACCGACTGCTCTTCTGGTAGGTCCTGAGTTCAAATCCCAGCAACCACATGGTGGCTCACCACCATCTGTAGCAAGACCTGATTCCCTCTTCTGGTGTCTGAAGACAGCTACAGCACACTTACAAATAATAAATAAAATAAATCTTTTTTTTAAAAAAAAACTGCCGTAGCTTAATCATGTGCTTAGATTTCTGAGACAGCAGGACTGTAGAGATGACTCAGTGGTTAAGAGCACTGATTGCTCTTCCAGAGGTCCTGAGTTCAATTCCCAGCAACCAGATGATGGCTCACAACCATTTGTAGTGGGATCCTATGCCCTCTTCTGGTGTTTGAAGACAGCTACAGTGTAGTCATAGAAATAAAATAAATCTTTAAAACAGGATGCTTGAGACAGCAATCCTCAGATCCACCCCAGGACACTCTCCTTTCAAATACCTTGCACACGTTCCTTGACAGATTCACCCTGAGGTACTTGCCGACCACTTGAAGACTTTCACAAAAGGTTCCTCCCCTCTACTAATTACATTAGAATTAACAGAAGTTTTAGCTTAGGGCACAAGCTAGTCTCACATGTAGCTACATCTGAGGTCTGACATGCTCAGAAATTATCACAGATTTCCTAAACAGATGAGCAGACTGTCCACAAACGAGACACAATATTTCTAAGTCTTCTTTAAAAAAAAACTCAGCCATTTAACACTCATTACTGACACCAAAATTGCCCTGGGCCCTAAGCCAACATAAAAGAAAAATGCCGTTTATATCTGTGTTAAGAGGAGTGGCTCAGCAAAGACCTAGCCATGTGTTTGATTCGGCCTCTGTTCCAAGAGGACTCTTAAGTACCACTATGGCCTTCATCTGGCCTTACTTACCAACACAAGAATTTCCTCTGTGTTAAAAATACAGCTGTTGAGTCATTCCCAAGGTATTAGAGAAATTAAACAGTAAAAATTCAGCACCTAAACAATCGGCCCAGCCAGCTCCTGGATTTTAATGAATAAACAAATTCCTGTTGCAACAGTTGTTACTGTTTAGTGAAGGAGATGTGCTTCCTTAAAAAAAAAAAAAAAAAAAAAAAAAAAAAAANTGAACCACCATGTGGTTGCTGGGATTTGAACTCTGGACCTTTGGAAGAGCAGTCGGGTGCTCTTACCCACTGAGCCATCTCACCAGCCCCCAAAGTACTAATTCTTAAATAAGAAAGAGCTGCAAGCATTTGAGAGGGAAGCCCTTTTAAGTGTGAAGTTTGAAAACAAGAAGTTAAGTGAGGCGAGAATCCAGCAGACAAGAGCAGGTGTGTTCAGAGCAGCATGCCCACTGGGGTCTTCCCTAGATGGGTGCTGAAGCTAAAACCCACCGTGTACTGTACCATCAGCCAGCAACTGCAGGCCAAGGCTGGAGGGGGGGGGGCTTGTAATCATTGCTCCTCGCCAAACATAAAAAAATAATTTTTTTTTAATTAAAAACATTGGTAATCGAGGTGGTTAATTCCTGGTAAAAAACCATCACTGTAATTTAAGTAACGACGGTGTTTGCTGGATTTATTCATCATGCCTTTCTGCATGAGCATGAACCTAACAAAAAAACTAAAGCCGTGGGACTTTGATAAACTATCCTGTATCACATAATCTTTGTTTAGGGAGTGTGTGTGTGTGTGTGTGTGTGTGTGTGTACATATGCTGCTCACATGGTACACAAACATGTCCATATAAGTGGGGGGGGTTTTTTTTTGTTTGTTTGTTTTGGCTTTTGTTTTGTTTTTTTGTTTTTTTTTTCGAGACAGGGTTTCTCTGTATAGCCCTGGCTGTCCTGGAACTCACTTTGTAGACCGGGCTGGCCTCGAACTCAGAAATCCTCCTGCCTCTGCCTCCCAAGTGCTGGGATTAAAGGCGTATGCCACCACAGCCCAGCTTGCAGGAGTTTTAAAACATGAAATAAAGAAAAACTACACTATAATTCATAGAAGACATTAGAGAATACCTTATCTTAATGTAGGACATGCTGGTCCTATAGGACTGACAGGGCTGAGACAGGGGAGTCATTTGAATTTAGTAGTTCAAGGCCATCTAAGACAAAACACAGAGACTCTGAGTCAAAAAGAAGAGGAAACCAGAAATTCATTGTCTTCTAGACCAGTTTCCCATGGAATGCTGTCAATAATCCCATTGTTGCAATAAAGTCCCTAATATCTCAGTTTTATGATTGCTTTAAAAGTTTTAAATGGTCCCAGCACTCCGGAGGCAGAGCCAGGCGAATTTCTGAGTTTGAAGCCAGCCTGGTCTACAAAGTGAGTTCCAGGACAGCCAGCCAGAGCTACACAGAGAAACCTTGTCTCGAAAAAAACTTAAAAAAAAAAAAAAAAAAAAAAAAAAGTGAAGAGGGGCCTGGAGAAATGGCTCAGTGGTTAAGAGCATTGTGTTTTCTAGATGGACTCAGGTTCGAATCCCTACCCACACGGCAGCTCATAACTCTCTGTAACTCCAAGATCTCACACCCTCACACATACATTCAGGCGAATCACCACTGCACAATAAAACTTTTAAAAATATGTTAAAAATAAAGAGTGATAAAATAAGGGTTAATACAACCCCCGAAAATGTGACACAAACCACAGCTAGGGGCTGGAGAGATGGCTCAACTGTTTAAAGCACTGATTATTCTTCCAGAGGTCCTGAGTTCAATTCCCAGCAACCACATGGTGGCTCACAACCATCTGTAATGGGATCAGATGCCTTCTTCCGGTGTGTCTGAAGACTGTACTCACATACATAAAATAAGTGTACAGTGTACTCATATGAGTTAAATAAATAAATCTAAAAAACAACAACAAAAACAAACTAAAAAACCAAGAAACACAGCTAAAGCTTTGTGCTACAGCATGTGGCAGAAGAACATTATTTTCTAGACTACTTGCAGGAGTTTTTTTGTTTGTTTGTTTTGGCTTTTGTTTTAAAAGGTTGCTCTACTAGAGAAAGAACCTAAGGAGTTGAAGGAGCTTTCAGCCTCATACTGCTTGTGGACGTTGTACATCGTGGTGCGCACTAGGCTCCGCACCACGATGTACAACGTCCACAAGCAGGTTTGTTTTGCTTGGAGCTCACCTATTCAGCCAGCCTGGCTGTCCTGTAAGCCCCAGGGCTTCACCTCCCCCAGTGCTGGGATGACAGGCATACATCTCCATACCTGGAATTTTTATGTGGTTACTGAGGATTGAACTTGGGTCCTCGTGCTTCTCAGATAAGCACTTTACTGACTGAGCTATATCCCCAGGCTCCTAAATCATTTAATCGTTTAGTCCCAGAACCCTAACCAGGACAGCAAGGCAATTCAGAAAAAGGCAGACACAAGGACACACAGGAAGACTGGGATTGGGTGGGCTGAGCTCGCTGTTGGAGAAGTGACAGAAACATCATGGAAGCTCAGCCTATTATATACAATGCACAGGGAGGCTTAAGTAGTGCATATAGCTGAATCCAGGAGACAGGTTTAGCAGAACTGGGTAGGCACAGTCTCTGTAGGAGAGCAGTCTTCAGGCTCATCCAGGGACAAAAACGCTATGCTGGTCATTTTCTGTCCACCGGGGAGCAGAGGAAGCCTTTCCCCTCCCTCTGAGCTTCCCCCTAGGAAGGCTTTGCCATCCCTCTCAGCCTTAGCAGGGGAAGGCTTTGCCTCTTCCATGGGCTAAGGCATTGGGGCCCTTGACATGGCTGTGCCCGTGTCAACAGCATATATTCACTCAGGCCTGTACTTGCTCCCTATTGTACAGAGATGCCACTTCTCTGTGAAGAGCGATCAGCTGGATGTGAGGCCAAGGATAAGACCCACCCATGGATCCTCTGTTTTCCTTATATGTATAAACCTATGCTAGCAACTAATATACGAAGTAGACATGATAAGCAACTATCAACATTAACTAACAATATATAATTAAAAAGAATAGTTCTAACAATATGCTATAATAGTCTTGCCTTATATAATATAATACCTTAGTGCCATTAGTAAGTAAGGTAAGAGTTACAGGAACACAAGTCTCAGGAGACCTGCATGGCCCATCTGATAACCAGGAGCTCTGCTGAGTGATAAAGGGATGGGCAGCATCTATACAAAGCAGCCACATGGGACCTAGTGATGGGTCACATCCAGGCAGGACGGAGCCTAACACTGCGAGATTCTCTCACAGTACTCCAAGCAATGTGTGATTTAAACTTATGCATTATTTATAACTGGGATTTTTCATTTAATATTTCAGGGGTCACTAGCAACCACGGGTAACTGGAGCAAAATTGTTTACAAAGAGGTACAAGTACAATGTACTCAGCTTACTGAAAACCTATCTCAGTGCTTTATACTGTAAGCTTCCCATTAGAGAAACAATGAATTCTAGCAGATTTCACATAGTACAACCCACAGCCCCCATTCATCCAACCATCTACTTTTGTACAGCCCAAATCCCCAAAATAGTCTCTACACTATTTGTCAATAGTTAAAAAAAAAAAAAAAAATATTAGCCAAAGAAGACTATTTCACGACATGTCAATATTATAGGAAATTTTAAATTCAGCATCCATAATCATGGCAGTGGGGCCAGAGCTGATTTCCATAGCATCTACACCACATGGCCCACAGAGCTGATTCCCATAGCATCGACTCCACATGGCCCACTGCAGCAGGACCGACTGGAGACCTGAACCAGAGACCATGTGCTACACAAAGCTAGAAGTACTTCCTGCCCAGCCCTTTATAGAAACTTTATAGCTGCCCACCCTTGGGGTACAAGGGAGTAGGAGAGATATGACTCTCAAATATGCGGCGACGTATTTTTGGAGAATCAGTTAGTGCTTTGACAAGAAGCAATTTAGCTATGGGTTGTGTGATTGACAGTAGCCATAAGCGGAGAGTCGGAGAGCAGACATGGCCGGCGTAGGGGAGGGCTGCGTTAACATTCTTCTTCAAACAATCACTGCTTCTTGATGATTGATTTCGTTTTCCTCCCCCTTGCAGGAATTTGATCAGTTTGATGAAATTTCATTGATGTCAACTATCCAGCTGTCTGTGCCTTACCAAAAGAGCTGTTTGCCTCCAGGACAATAAACAGCCCGTGTGATCCTTTCTCTTGCTTAAGCAGGAAGTCACCACTCAACAGGAAGGAATTTAAAACCAATCCCACAAAATTTCGTGTTTGGTATAAAATGTGAAATATTTGAAGTCTGGGGATATTGTCATCTCAGAGGTCCCCAGTGGGAACACATGGCTGCTTTCTGGTTCAGTGAGAGGGTCACACCTTGCCCTCGAGACGAATATAATTGCAAACATTCCCCTCTGGGGAATATCTTGTAAGGAAGATTACCATGCTTTCTGTTAAAGCAAACCTCTCCCCTCGCTGCCTTACAAATTCTCAGGCTTACTGTATTTCATCAGCCTAAAGGCAGGGTTTGACATCAGCAATTGTTCGAGAACATTTGCTTTTACAGTGGAAAAAAAGAAATGAAAGAGCAGCTCCCAGACCCGAAAACCCCATGCCTCTCTGAGCCGTTTTCTTCTTAGGGAAAGATGGTGAGCTTTGTGTTGTTTGTTTGTTTGTTTGTTTGCAGGTCAGGACGGATGCAGTAGTTGATGCATCGTTGTGACTAACAAAAACATTTTATATCAGTTAAAGACTTTTTAAAAACTTCATTACAAAGTTAGAGAAAACATTAGGGCAGAAGAAAAGCAAATGGATTTGGGGAAAGTCGAAAATCCTGCACGCATGCCAGTATAGGGAAAATAAAAACGGCCTGAGTCAAATCCAAATACAAGCAAACCGAACAAACAAACAAACAAACAAACAAAATACCCTCCCGGCATGGCAGCACATACCCATAATCCCAGATTGTCTATGAGAGGTGAAACAGAAGTATCACATAAGCCGAAGGGTTTGGGGCAAGCTTGTGCAACACATCGAGGCCTTTTCTAAATAATAATAAGGATGATGATAATAATAATGATGATAACAACAGCAGCTGCAAGAGATTACAGCTCCATTATCAAAAGAGTAGAGTAGTATTGTTCACAACTGACACAACTGGTAAGGGCTTTCTCTCAGCATAGTAAGCATCCATAAACAGGGTCACATGACATTGTGACATGTGTTCATTTTATTTGAGACAGATCCTGGAACTTTCTCTGTAGACCAGGCTGGCCTCGAACTCTCAAAGATCTGCCTGCGTCTGCCTCCTGAGCACTGGGAGCTTCAGCACCACCAGCAAACCACCTTTACAAACAGGGACATCGCGTCGGTCCTCTGCTTGAACTCTGGCAGGGAAGGAACAAATCCCTCCTAACAGAAATGGGAAAAGGCCACCAAGCAGGGAGGGACAGCTCAGTACAGGGAGTTGGACAAATGTCTACAAATGCCCACAGGAATGTGAGAAACTAGGACCAAGACATCCCACCTGCAGCCAGGCCCAGTACAAAGCCCCCTGAGTTCCTCTAGAATCTAGTCGGGTCTCAGCCTGAGGGGCCGGGTGGATGGGTGGGTTTGCGGGGAGTCATAGAGCTGGCTTTCACCTGCTCCCGGGTAACAAAAGAAGCCAGGATCCCACCTGCAGGGCCAATTAAAGGGAATGTCTCATGTGGCCAATTAAGTAGTTAACAACTACTGGGGCTCATCAGATCACCCGTGGCTGCTTCCCTGCCTCACCCGGATGGGGAGAGAGAAGAATGAGTTTTATTTCTCTTTAAAAAAAAAAAAAAGAAGTATTTTAGTTAAAAACAACAATAACAACAAACAAACAAACAAACAAACCAAAACCAAAACCAAAACCAAAACCAAAACCAAAACTAAGTATTTTTGAAAAGCCAGCAGGCTGCATAAGACATCAATAGATGAACTGTCCCAAAAGTAAAGTTATTGTTTCTCTGACAGATTTTAAGAACCCAACTAACTCAGAGAAATGCCAAGACCGTGGGTGACATCGGATGGCACTTTTGCCAGGGAGCGCAGTAGGAAGCACTTCACAGACAGGATGAACCAGTCTGAAGCCAGCAGACATCAGCCAGCTGGTGAGCCCCTGTCGCTCCAGGCAGATGCAGCTGGGGACATGCGTGGGAAGCAGTATGCTCCGTAAAAGCGGGCGGGGGTGAGCCCCACTCCACAGAACAAGAAAACCGAGATAAATTTGACGGTGGACCCACTGGGTTTAGGCAGCAGGTGCTTGCAACCACCGCCTACAGTCAGCTTCCAGTGAGTGTTTTCTGGGAGTTTAGTTGCTTGTTTAAATACTTTGCAGAATTCAAGAACAATCACAAGCCAAGTCACACTTTTCAAACACAGGGGAATACTCTAGGCAGCAGGGGGGTTTACCGAGAAAAAAAAAAAAGGAAAAGAAAAAAAGAAAAAGAAAAAGAAAGGAAAAAAATTCAAGGTAATCAAGAAGGTAGGTGTAACAGAGAGGGTGACCCGCGCGGTCCTAGCTTGAGCGATTTCAGTGATGGGTCCTAGTAACCACGCAGTCTTGGGACAGTTGGTTGCTACAGGGTCGAGCACCATGATGTCATGTATCCTATGGAATCAACTAAATTGAGTCCATAGTTCTGGCGGCGCTATGACCCTCGAGTGTCCAGAGGCCGCCAGTTCTGCTCCCAAGGGGCGTGGCCTTTCCACACTCCCCACGTGGTCTTTTCCGTCCTGGATCCTGGCTGGACCAGCCCAGCGCAGCCGGGTCTCATGGATTCGCAGTCCCGCTGCGTGGTGGTGACCGGTAAGCCCAAGTTTCCCTGCGTTCCGGGTTTCGATTTCGGCTGCTTTCTGCTGGGGCCTGGAATGCGCACTTGCTCGACTCTGCTTGTAAACAGCTCTCCCAGGGAAACAGGAGTGGCAACTGGTGTTGGTAGGAATTCCAGATGGAAGCTGACTTCCTGCTCGGCCCTATTAAAAAAACACAGGCTTTCCTGTCTCTGAGCCCCTTCGCCACAAATAACTTGAGTGCCATGCACGGAGGTGACCGCTTGTGGCTTAGGTTCACTCAGACCTTGTTTGTCCTTCAGCCCCTTGGGGAGGAGCCCAGGCTGTCACCTGCTGTCCCTAAGCCTAGGACCCAGTGGAGAATTGCAGATTTAGACAGAACAGACGCTTAAGGGCCTCATACCATCCTTTTAAAGGACCAGTTCTTGAAGGAGACTGCAGTCGCCAGACCTCATGGTGCTTTTGCTATTGTGGAAACACTGAACTAAACCAACGCACACACTGGTTGTGGATGCCTCCGAACACACACACACACACACACACACACACACACAAACACACGCACACGCACGCACGCGTGCACACACACACACACACACACACACACTGGTTGATGCCTCTGAACCCCAAAAGGTCAGCCTGGATGGAATGGTGACTGCTCTGTCCTCCATCTCAGCCGCACATCTGAAGTCACCCCAGCCACAGGCACCTGTCATTGTCACAGCTGGTCCCTATGGGCTTACTCTCTCCTCACGATGCTCTTATTTTTAGTCAGACACCAAAGCGCTTTATTTATTTTTAGTTAGACACATTTGGCACATTTCAAGTTTTCCGACTTGTATTCGATAAAGGGAAACATAAAGGATTCCTGTCACCTGTCCTAATTGAAAACTTCTTTGATAAATACTTTCGGACAGTGATTCATACAATCAGCCTTCCAAAAGGAGAAAAAAAAAAAAAAAAGCATTCTTTTGAGACACTCTTATTCCCCTGCACTTTTGATTTTTTTTTTTTTTCTTTTTAATCTCGGGTCCAGAGATGGAATGGCTCAAATTACACTTGACATCCTCAGGAAACCATACTCTTGGTAAAAAGCAGTGCCTGTCTCAAATGAAATATAGGCATGGAAATGTGCTGCCCCCTCTTGGACTCACGTCTTTCCCTACATTTCTCTCATCAGCCAGGAGTCGCTGGGAGTCAATCGCCATTGGGAAATGCCCACTGGATCCCAGAGTGTGGCCTTCCTTTATTAGTGATGTTTGGAGTTGCGGGGGGGGGGGGGGAGGCTCTTCATTTTATTGGAGCCACTAGATGTGTAAATCTTGTCTTGACAACTGGCATGTAGACAGATGGGGAGATGCAAGGATTCTAACAAACAGCCTTCAGATCAAGCTATTGGCCAGCACCAACAGTAAAATGAGAGACCAGGTGAACCTGCAGTCCTCCCCAGGATTCGCTGATGCTACCACATTTTCTGGCTGACTCTCCAACTCTGTTCCAAGGCAGTCTTGATGGTGAATGGGGCTTAGCCCAGCAAAACAAGACCTTCTAACCTTGCTCCCTGAGTTGTCTTTCCTAATTTAAAACAAACAAGGATGTAGTTTCCTCAAAGCTGAATGTGGTCCTAAAGCGTGGGATATGTGTGTCGATGGATTTTTAATGATCCTAGAGGAAGCTGGCTTCTCAGTCTTTCTACTTATTCTCAACATTTTCTGTGCCGTTCTTTTGAGCTGCAGATTCCCACAGCAGCTACAAGACTGTGTATCCTGTCAGTCAAAGCCACATGGTAGTCCTGAGATGCTGGGCCATTGTGTTGAAAAGCTTTCTGTCCCCTGAAGTTTTTCTCCCTAGGAACCAATCCTGATGATGGGTCACAACCAGCACACTCAGCAGTTGGCAGGCATAGCTGCATCCCCTCTCCAGTGCTGCCACCTACTCTAGAGGCCCTGGGGTCCAGCGACTTGTTGTAGCATCCTGATCTTTTACAGACTCCAAAGTGTGGCAACTGAGAAGTATGCACTGGGAGTCAGGTGAGGAACTCAACCCTTCAGTCATACTCCAGATAAAACTGAGCAGGACGATGCTCAACCCTACCTGCAGCCCAAGCTGAGAGGAGGCTCCCCTCCTCTCAGTCTGACATGCTAGCCTCCCCCAGTAGGAGGCCACACATTTTTTTATTTTAGAAATATAGATCAAGAAGAAATTGTAAAGAAAGAGAACTCCTTGCAAATCTCACTAGGGTTGCCTGCTGCTGACATCTTCAATGTCAAATCCAACATATTAACATCAGTACAATTAAGAAAGAGAGAAGCAGAGAGAGGGGAGAAGGAAGGGAAGGAGAAAGGGATGGAGGGGGTTGAGGAATGAGCATGTGCGCATGTGCACACAGACCGCTCTATACAATTTAGACCAGTGCAAGGCTGCCTGGAATTGCCTCCACCTCAAAACGCCCTCCTCTGCTACCACTCCCTTATAGCTTCTTCCACACTTTCTTCCCCCATTTTAACATTTGGTGTACTTTTCAGACTCATTTGGCTGTAATAAAATGAAAACAAACAAACGACAAAGGATAAAGGAGTTTATTTCCGTTTACAATTCCAGGTTACAGTTCATCATGGTGGGCACTTCAGAGAGCTGGTCACATCACATCCACAGTCAAAAGCAGAGAGAAATGCATACATACTTGCTCTCTTGTTTGCTTTCTCATGTTCAGCTTGGATTTCTTCATTCTTTTATAGTTCAGGACCCAATGCCTAGGGAATGACACTGCCCATAGTGAACTGGGATCCCCCACATCAATTAACAAAATAGTCCCTAGCAGAAATGCCCACCAGACAACCCAATGTAGATGATCATTGAGACTGTCCCTCTCTGGGATTCTAGGTTATATCAGGTTGACAAAGCTGACCACTGCAGATTTAGTTTCCATGTTGGTTGAGGTGTTGTAAGAAAACATCTGATATGAACACCATAGATGGAGGAGAGATTTATTTTATAGCTGTTGTCAGACATTTCCATCCACTGTGGCCAGTATCATTGTATCTGAGCCCTTGATGAGGGAGAAATTCATAGTGACAAAGGAAAAGTAGAGAAGAAGGTTTTGTCTGATGGTGGACAGGAAGCAGAATGTAACAGCGACAGGAACCCAAGATATAGCCCAAGGAAGTGCTCCCAATGACCCACTTCCTTCAACCTGGCCCCATCCTCCATGGTTCTACCACCTCAAAGTAGTTTGTTCACATTTTACATCATCAAAGAATGACCATTTGAGGGGGCTGGAGAGAAAGATCAGTGCTTAAGAGCACTGGCTGTTCTTCCAGAGACCAGGGTTTGATTCCCAGCATCCACTCATGGTTGGCTCTTGACCACCCATAACTTCAGTTCTAAAGGATCTGATACCCTCTTCTGGCCCGCATGGGCACCTGTACACACGATTACAAATAAAAAAAGTCTTTTTGAAAGGTCAGTTAAACCAAAGCGTTCATTAGGTCAAGCCCTCATGATGTCATCCTCTCTCCAAGACACACCTAGTTGTATTCTGGCCATCTCTTGATACAGTCAAGTTGGCAGTTTTTATTAATAACTCCCCTGACAGCCATTAGTCTCTTAGCTATTTTTCCAATTATCTTTATAAGGAAAGTATTATGACCATGGAATCAGGTAGTATGTGGCCATCCGATACTGGAATTTTTTTTTTTTCACTGTGATTCTTCTAAGGTTCGTCCAAGTTTTTGGAATGTGTTCATAGATAGGTTATTTTTTAAATGTGAATGAATTTATTAAGATGTAGCACTTGGCTGGCACAGTGGGTAAGAATTCTTGATGCCTAAGCATGATAAAAAATTTTTTTAAAAAGCCAGGTATATCCATGCACGTAACCTGTAATGCCAGCACAGGGGGTTGGGGGGAAACAGGAGGACCTCTGTCGCAGCAATAAGACAGAAAGTAAAGGACACCTGATGTCCTCCTCTAGTCTCCATAGATGAACTTGTGTGCACATCTGCATACATGCATGTGCATGTAACATACACACACACAGACACACACACACACATTTCTCATGCTCTACATTTCACCCATTTAAAGTTCGCGTGTCAGTGCCCCTTAGTACAGACACAGAGATAGAGATGCTGAAAGAGATCCCATCAATGTCATGGCCCATAGGATCCCATATTCAACAGGCATAGCCCCGGGAAAAGGCAAATTCACCTTCTCTCTATATAGCTATGCCTATTCAGGACAGCTAACATACATGGATTTAGAATTCTTTGTCTTTTGAAACTAATTCATTTCACTTACCACGCTCACAGTGTTCATCCATGTTATAGTATGCATCAGTTTGCATACAAATTACATACAGGCCCTTTTGCTACAAAGTATTTCATTGTATGGATTATTCCACATTTGTTTTTCATTCCTCAACTTATAACCATCTTGGTTGTTTCTACTCCCTGGCCCCTTTTCATGGCAGAGTAATATTCTACAATATGGATGATTCCATAGCTTGTCAAGTCGTTGTGACGGTTAGCTTTAATTGTCAACTTGATGAAACCTAATCACCTGAAGAGAGTCCCAGTCAAGAATTGTTGAGGAATTGGGTTGGCTTTGTGGGCATTTTTTTTGGGGGGTATCTTATTTAAGCTAATTGATGTAAGAAGATAGTTTACTGTGGGCAGAACCATTCTCTAGGCAATGGTTGGCCTGTGGGCATGTCAACATTCCCTAGGAATGGTTGGCCTGTGGGTTTGTCTGTGCCCACAAGTAAGACAATAGACTAATTGATATGAGAAGGCCCAGCCCACTGTGGGTGGTACCATTCATTAGGCTGGAGATCCTTGAGCTGTAGGAGAGAGGAGAAATCAAACTGAGCACAAGCGAGTGAGCATGTGTGCATTTCTCTCTGCTCTTTGATTGTGGACGCTATGTGACTATTGTTTGAAGTCCCTGCCTCAACTTTCCCACAGTGATGGACTATAACATAATTATATGCTGAAATGAATTCCTTTCTCCTCTAAGTTGCTTTTTGTTGTTGTTTTTATTACAGCAACACTTAAAGTAGAACAGTTATTAACAACCTGTAGAAGAACATATAAACAGTTTACAGTTAGGGTATTATAAAGACCAATACTATGAACAATAGTTTCCAGTTCTGAGATTAATGTCCAATTAATAATAATAAGACAATAAAATGAAATAAGACCACAGTGAAATGTGACAACCATCTATAAATACTGGTAAGAATGAGAAACTGGCAGGGCTGGAGAGATGGCTCAGCGGTTAAGAGCAATGACTGTTCTTCCAGAGGTCCTGAGTTCAAATCCCAGCAACCACATGGTAGCTCACAACCATCCATAATGAGATCTGATGCCCTCTTCTGGTGTGTCTGAAGACAGCTACATATAACAATAAATCTTTGGGCTGGAGCCAGCAGGTCCAGAGCGAGCAGAGGTACTGAGTTTAATTTTCAGCAACCACATGCTGGCCTACAACCATCTGTCCAACTACACTGTACTCATATACATAAAATAAACAAATAAAATCTTTTTTGGGGGGGTTGGTCTTTTTCGAGACAGGGTTTCTCTGTATAGCTTTGGCTGTGATAAGACAACAATTTATTTCATTTCGATACAGGTTCTTGCTATGTAGCCCAGACTAGCCTGGAACTTTCAATCCTTCTACCTCAGCCTTCCAGGTGCAGGGCATTTACCACTATGATCAGCCTCTCTGAGGCTCTGAACTACAATGTTAAACATCCTCTCAGCCAGGCAGTGGTGGCACATGCCTTTAATCCCAGCACTTGGGAGGCAGAGGCAGAGGCAGAGGCAGAGGCAGAGGCAGAGGCAGAGGCAGAGGCAGAGGCAGAGGCAGAGGCAGAGGCAGAGGCAGAGGCAGAGGCAGAGGCAGAGGCAGAGGCAGAGGCAGAGGCAGAGGCAGAGGCAGAGGCAGAGGCAGAGGCAGAGGCAGAGGCAGAGAGGCAGAGGCAGATGGATTTCTGAGTTCAATGCCATCCTGGTCTACAGAGTGAGTTCCAGGACAGCCAGGGCTATACAGAGAAACCCTGTCTCAAAACAACAACAACAACAACAAAATTTCTCTCATGTGCTTCTGTGGTGACTGTAAGTCCTCTGCAGTCAAAATCTCCTCATTCCTTTTGTCTAGTCTTTAATTAGACCTTTTAAATATATCCCATAATAGTCTTTATACAATAGATATGTGCTTTCCCTGTAATAACCTCTTAACAGAGCACTCACTCCCAGCAGGACCCTGATCCTGTATACCCCCCTCCCCCATTCTGGACGCTGTTTCGTCCTTCCCACCCAGTGTGCGGTGGCATCTGGACACCTTGAGTGAGGGAAGCAGAGGGTGTAGAACCACAGCTGGACCACCCCCCCAACACATACCACACCCTGTCCTTAGCCACCACTCCACAAATATCTCCTGAAGCTCTGGTTAGCCTCCAACTTGATATACTTGCCGTGTAGCAGAGGATGGCCTTAAAATGTCTGCTCTTCCTGCCTCCACTTTCTGATTCTTCTGGTTAGAGATGTGCTCTGCCATGGCTGCTTTTGTGGTTAGGCTTGCATCCCAAGCTTTGAGCATGCTGGGTGAGCGCTTTACCTACTAAGCTCGTGCTTTCTTTTCTTTTTTGTGCTTGGGTTGAACCCTGTGCACATTACCTGTATCCCTCGCACCCCATAAGCCATACCCACAGCAGCCTCAATGTTTGTGATTATTATGGAGTCCATGTTTTCCTTTTGGATCAAAGCTCCTGAGACACAACAGCCCCATTTTTTCTCCCTTTATAAACTTCAGTCTTACTTCTTACATCTAAGGCTTTGCTCTCCATGTTGAATTCACTTGTACCCAAACTGCAAGTCATAAGGGACCAGGATTTTGCCTCTTGGTTTCTGTCTTAATTAGCGGTCTTTGCTGTGAGAAAATACTCTACAAGAGCAACTGAAGGAAGAAAGGGTTTATTCTGGTCTATAATTCGATGGCACCGGCTATTGTGCCAGGGAAATCACTGTGGCAGGATAATATTTATAATCAGGAAGCAGAGAGCGATGGATGCAGGTTACTGCTCAGCCCCTTTTCTCTACTTACACAGCCCAGGATCCCCAGCCAGGGAATGACACTGTCCACAGTGGACAAGTCTTCCCATTTCAACGAACACAGTCAAAATGTACTCCCTTTTCAATGAACACATTCAAAATATACTCCCTATCGTGTGCGGAGGCCTGGCTCCCAGGCAATTCTGGATCCTGTGAACAGTTAGCAGGCATCCCAAGTGTCCCATCGCTACAACACCATTGATTAAAAATGTGGTCCTCTCCCATGGGATTGCTTTTGTGCCTTTGCCAATAAGCCGCTGGGGATGCTCACACGGGTTGATTTCCGGTCCTCCACAAAGCGTGTGTTAACGGTTTGAATGTGAAACTCATGTACTTGAATACTGGGCCACTAGCTGGGGTTGTGGTTCTGGAGAGGCTTGTGGAGTCTTTAAGGAGTAGAGTCTAGCTGGAGGAAGTGCCTTGTTGGGAAAACAGTCTTGGAATTTGTAGCTCCACTTTGGTTCAGCAGTTCACATTCCCGACTGCTGATATTTATGAACGACCTACATCCTGACACGTCTTGTCACAGCCAAACATTATTGTCCGACCCTGATGGACCTGGCCCTCTGAACCATGAGTCAGGATAAATCCTCCCTGCCAGAAGTTGCCTCTGTTAGGTATTTTGTAACAGCTATGAAGAAAGCAACTAATGCAGTTTGATTCCAGTCCGGCACTTGTGCATACTTGTCGAAAGTGAATCAGACCAGTCTTTCAATTATGTATTTGTTACTGTGCGTGCGTGCGTGCGTGCGTGCGTGTGTGTGTGTGTGTGTGTGTGTGTATGTATGTATGTATGCGCGCGCACACACATGTACTTGCACACGTGTGTCCATGTCTGTGTGCCTGAGCCATGTTGTTTGGGTGCCTGCGTAGGTCAGGAGAGGACAATAGATCTGGGGCTGGAGTTTCAGATAGTTGTGAGGCTCTGAACATGGATGCAGGGAACTGAACTCAAGTCCACTGGAAAAGCAGCTTGGTGGCTTGTCTTTGTTGTCAACTTGATACACCTGAAAAGAGGGGACCTCAACTGAATTGCCTCCATCAGATTCAACCTATGTACCTGTGTGTGGGGCAGGGTTTTTGTTTTGTTTTGTTTGTTTGTTTGGGGTTTTTTTGGTTTTTTGTTTTTTTTTTTTTTTTTTTTTTTTGCTAATACATAAAGGGGGACTTGGCCCACTATTTGTAGTGCCACCCTGGGCAGGTGGTCCTGGGTTGTATATGCAAGCTGCTAAGTGGCATTTGTCTGTGGTCCCTGCCTCCATGTTCCTACCTTGAATGTCTGTCTCCTTGGCTTTCCTTGATGATGGGCAGTAACAGAAACCAAATCAACCCTACCCTACCCAGGTTGGTTTTTGGGCAATTTATCACACACAGCAACAGCAACCAAGGCCAGCAGGAGGTACTTTTAACCTCTGAGCCATTTCTCCCACACACTCCCTTTTCTTTTGGGCTCCCTGACTAGGTTTCATACAGCCAATTCTGAGGAAGCCCCCAGATTAGCAAGGCTGAGGTTCTCTGGGGCCTACGGATCTTGTTGCCAGGTGACAGAACTTGTTACTGGGTAGTGTGGGCTGGTTTGAGCAAACCTGGTTATCTTTGGTTTCAGGTTTTGGGCCCTTCCGGCAGCACCTGGTGAATTCCAGCTGGGAAGCCGTGAAGGTAAATCCTGTCCCAGGTCAACCTGGTTCTTTCTGTGCCTCTTGGGAAACCCCAGAGCGTGGGACTCCTAAGAAACCAGAGTCGCCTTGGAAGGAAGGCAAGCAGGGGCCCCTGGAAGAAAGGCTTGTATTTGGTCCTGGAATGGTGTGACTTGCCTGGTCAGGTCCTTCTCCCATTTGTTCAGGGACACTCCTAGGTGGGATCAAGGTCCATGTAGGCTCTGTTGTACCTAGGGCTAGATTCTTGCCCTCTCTTCCTTTGGATTGTGGGGCCTGGGGAAAGTCATTTTCACCAGCTCTTGTCCTCACCGACACGTGCAACACGTGCAGGAGTGATAACATGGATGTCCCTGGGCTCCACTGACGACTCAGGGTGATGGCAGCTTTGTCCACACTGCTCTGCGTGAGCACGGCATGGGGTGTGGGTGAGAACGTGGTTGTTACTGTCAACAGCATGCTTGCTTTTGAGGATATAGCTAACCAGGAGAGAGGAAATCCTCTGACTGCCCACTATGCATAGGAGGGTTGGAGTCCCCACCTCCCTAGGCCAACTATCTGCCATCAGTCCTCATGTGGGTGTCACTTAGAGGCTCTGCGTATTGAAAGCTGCCTGTTCGAACTTGGCTTTCAACTTCACACTGATGTTGGATCAAGCCAAATGTGGGGCCTGGAGTCTATTCTCAGGGTTTCCCAGTCCGGCTGAGTAACGCAGCAAAGCTGCTAGCGTCCCGCACTCACGGCCACCGTGGCACTGACTTTGTGGTCTGACAACACAGAGGCAGGCAGGAGACTCTTGACCCTTGAGTTAGCATTTGGGCTTTTGCTTTTCCAATCATAAAAAAGCCCAGAGATCCTTGGACTCATTGCCAAGCCTTGCTCTGGTACACAAGGTAACAGAGAAGCCAGGACCGGATTTTCATGAGCTCCTGGCTTTCTGCAGCCAGTCTCTGATCAGCAGGACTTCTGCCAAGTCCCCAGTAGTCCCAGACCCTTAAGTTTCTTTCTGCAGCCATAAACAATGGAAAAGCGCCAGACTGCTTCTGGTTTGCCTCTCAGTTTCTCCAGTTGCAAGTAGTGGCTTGCAGGCATGCAAACAAGCTTGCTCAAGTTTTGGTGCCTCCGTTTCCCCATTTAAATATATATGTGTATATATTTGTATATATATGTCTTAGTCAGGGTTTCTATTCCTGCACAAACATCATGACCAAGAAGCAAGTTGGGGAGGAAAGGGTTTATTTGGCCTACATTTCCATACTGCTTTTGATCACCAAAGGATGCAGGACTGGAACTCAAGCAGGTCAGAAAGCAGGAGCTGATGCAGAAGCCA
>NC_034590.1:40138863-40146363 GCF_900095145.1 Mus pahari | reverse complement strand
TGAGATGCCCTACAAAATCTGAGTCTGTATAAGCTACACACTTTCTGTAATGGCCAACATCAATCTATCTTTATCCCATAGAGGGCCTGGCCTGGAGCATGTGTTCCAGGGACTGAATCACTTGGGGCAGGAGTGAGTAATTTTTTTTCTATCCTCTTACATTCTTCCAGTAAAAGTAAAGTTTATCACTATCATGTATGTTCCCAAGCAATGTTTAATTATCTGTAAAAAGCTTTGTGTCTGAGCCTGCATGGATTACAGACAGGAAAGGAAACGAAGTGTTTATTTCCTCAGCATCTTGCTTCCAAGAATGGGGTGAGCTATTGACAAACCATCACACGAAGACATTTTTTTTGTTGCAGCCACTCATACGTGGGAGAAGAATGTTGAAAGGAAAAGAAAATGTAGGGGCTGGAGAGATGGCTCAATGGTTAAGAGCACTGACTGCTCTTACAGAGGTCCTGAGTTCAATTCCCAGCAACCACATGGTGGTTCACAACCATCTGTTACAGGATCTGATGCCCTCTTCTGGTGTGTCTGAACACAGCGAGTGTGTGCTCACATAAAATAAATAAATAAATCTTTAAAAAAAAAAAAAGAAAATGCAAAAAAACCACATGAACTCTAAAAGTTCACAGCGAAAGAGTCATTTTCTGCAAAGTTCCCAAGAAAGTGACTCCATGCTGTTGGTCAGCATTGTGAGCCCATGTGTTTAACATTGAGCTACTCCATCTTCCCTCCACAAGCCCAATGTTCCTTCAGTGACGTATGCAGCTGTTGCATCATCATTGCCCATGATCTAGGTTCTAGGCTCTAGGTGTGGTGGTTTGAATAAGAATGGCTTCTGTAGACTCATGCCAGGGAGTGTCATTAGGAGCTGTGGCCTTGTGGGAGGAAGTATGTCACCGAGGGTGGGCTAATCATATAGAAGTTAGTACCAAGGACTAGGGTTTTTGCTGTCCTAGGATGGACCAGGTTTCTTGTTGGTGAATGTGGACTTTGGATTAAGAAAATAGTTGAATGGTTCAAGTAGAGCATCACAGGCCATACTAGTAGGACCATGGAAGATGGTGCTGAGGATAATATGAATTATGGGGGACACAGGTTTTAGAGGAGAAGAATTGTAGGCCTAGATTTTTCAAAACCTATTTTTAATAAGGGTTCTTAAATGGTTTATCCTCTCTTTTAGCCCACCACCCACCAGAGGTAGTGGAAAGGAAAGGCTAATAGGGCAAAGGAGGATGTGGGCCTGTTTAGAAACAGTTCTTTGGAGCAAATCCAGTCTGTGTTACCAGGATATCAGCAGTACAGTTCATTCAGAACAGCAGCGGCAGCTCCATCCAAATACCATTCATGAATCAGCAATGGCAGGTCAATCCAGAAGAAACCTCAAGGCTCCACCAAGTCCAAGGAAGCAGCAACAAGAAGCTGCCAGAACGCCACCAGAAGTTCTTTTGTGGCATTTATATCTATGAAGTCATGACAGATGATGACTAGCAAAGAATGGCAAGGCAAACCAAACCATACAGCTTCTTCAGCGAAGACCAGTGTCAGCAAAACCCAATGATGACCAGCAAAGAGTAGTAATATGTACTAACACCATACAGCATCGTTCACTGTCTGTTGGGTTATATATATATATATATATATCCAACATATATACATACATATATATATATAACCCAACATATATATACATATATATACATATATATATATATATATATATATATATATATACACACACACACACACACACACACACACACACACACATATATATATATATACCCTTTCTAAACATCACATTCTTGTCGTTTCAAGTGTCAGCTTTAGCAAAACATCACATGTCCTTTACCCAGGCTGCTTCTAGAAAACCACTGTGTGTCTGTTCTCAGAAAAACATCCTCCCACATGTCTGCTTCAGCAAAAACATCCTCTCATAAGACAGTTTCCAGAAAAAAAAAAAATCACATGACACAACTGAGTCTCCAAAGAAGCCAGAAATTTCCAAATCAAAGAATATTAGTATGCAACCTAGAGACCATTCTTGTGATATTTTGACAAAGACTTTGGGTACATTCTGCCCTTGTCACACCACACACTCACACAAAACCAAAAACAAAACAAAAAACAAAACTTCTGAGGGTAAATAGAAGAGTTATGAATAAGCATCTATAGTAGATTTGTCTCTAGGAGATTTAGTATTGACTTTGTTGCTTGGTTATTAGTGACCATACTTATGCAGATTGGAGGAGAAACGGAGCCCAGGGAAGTGTAATGGAGTCAAGTCCAGTGCTTGAGAAGATAAACAGGTCAAAGAAAAGCCTGATGTTAAATGGAAAAGAGAAATGGTGACCTCAAGCCAGGACCCCACCTAGCTAAGCTTCCAACTTCTGAGAAGTAATTAAAGAAAAGAGGTGGGTGTGGCTGAATTACCTTTAATGCTAGCAGCACTCACGAGACAGAAGCAGCAGACAAGTCACTGAGTTCAAGGCCAGCCTGGTGTACAGATGGGGTTCCAGGACAGCCAAGCTCAGGCAGTGAAGGAAACCACTGAAGACAGAAAGCTAGTGAAGATGTATTTGAATGAAGAGACACATTCCAGGCCCAGCAGCAGCAGAACTTGGCAGCTTTGGTCATATTGCTCTGGCTTTAGAGTCAAGGGTACAAAAAAGGGTTATGGAATCTCCCTCCGTGACTAAGGAAAGCTGCTGAGGCCAGGTGTGTGTCAGGGATGTCCCTGCATGGAGGCCTAGAGACCTTTGCTTGAAGTTGTGAAGGTAAAACCTGGATTGCTGTAATGGTTTGAATGCTTGGCCATAGGGAGTGTCACTATTAGGAGGTGTGGCCTTATTGAAGGAAGTGTGGCCTTGATAGAGGAAGTGTGTCACTGTGGAGGCTGGGCTTTGAAGTCATATATGCTCAAGCTCTGTCCAGTGTGACATACATTCTCCTTCTGATGCCTTCAGATCAATATGTAAAACTCTCAGCTCCTCCAGCACAATGTCTCCTTGGACGCTGCCATCCTTCCCGCCAAGACGATAATGGACTGGACCTCTGAAACTGTAAGCCAGCCCCAATTAAATGTTTATAGGAGTTGCCATGGTCATGGTGTCTATTCACAGTGATAGAAAACCTAACTCAGACAATTGCCCTGGAGACCCCCCAAGATGTTGGATATGCCAGAGTCGTGGGATTTGTGAAGGGGGATGCCGTTAACAGGGAGTGGAACTGGCCCAAGAGAAATAACTGTGTCGCAGCCAACAAAGTGGAAAAGAGTTGGGGATCTGAAGAGTGCTTTGACATCAGGCACAGAGACACAGAGTTTGGAGTTTACACAGCTGTTTTTTGGTCTTGCTTTTTTTCTGATATTTCCCCTCTCCTCCCTTTTGGAATGGTGATAGATATCCTGTATATGTTGGAAGTATGTGATCTTGATTTTGATTTTATTGCAGGTCATAGTTAAGAGCTTGCCATAAATCTTAGAACAGACTTTGGATTTTTAAGCAGGGTTAAGACTGATAGACTATGGAGACTTTTGAGTTGGGATTGAATGCATTTCTGGATTAGGATATGGCTACAAGCCTATGGGGACTGGGATATAGAATGTGGTGGCTTGAAAAAGAATGGCCCTCACAGACACATACTTGAATGCTTAAGGAGTGTCATTAGAAGGTGTGGCCTTATTGGAGTAGGTGTGGCTTTATTAGAGGAAGTATATTATTGGGTTTGGGGGGTGGTGGGCTTTGGGTTGGCTCTCTGCCTTCCTATTGATTCCCTAACTGGATGTAGAACTCTCAGCTCCTTCTCCAGTACCACGTCTGCCTGCATGCTGCCATGCTTCCTGCCATGATGATAATGGACTAAACCTCTGAATTGTAAGCCAGCCCCAATTAAATTTTTCCCTTTATGAGAGGTGTCAGGTGGGGATACTAGGTATTCCAGTGTTGGAGTCAGAAATGCCGCAGATTCATTCCAAAGAATTTTCTTTGATTTTTTTTTTTTTTTTAATTTTGTCTTGGGCTGGAGAGGTGGCTCAGCAGTTAAGAGCACTGATTGCTCTTCCAGAGGTCCTGAGTTCAAATCCCAGCAACCACATGGTGGCTCACAACCATCTGTAATGAGATCTGGTGCCCTCTTCTGGGGTGTCTGAAGTCATCTACAGTGCACTTACATATAATAAATAAATAAATCTTTAAAAAAAAAAAAGTTTTGTCTTTGTGTATGCCTGTATGAGGAGGTCAGATCTTTTGAGACTGTAAGCTGCCATATGGGTGCTGGGAATCGAACCCAGGTCCTCTGGAAAAGCAGCCAGTTCTCTTAACCACTGAGCCATCTCTTCAGTCCCATTCCAAAGAATCTCTGAGAAGCTTTTCGAGAAGTGCCTGAACCCAGAAAGACAATAAAAACAGTTGTTCTCAACCTGTGAGTTGAGACACCTTTGGGGGTTGTATATCAGATATTTATTTACATTGATTCATAACAATTGCAAAACTTTCAGTTATGAAATAGCAATGAAATAATTTTGTGGTTGGTGGGGGTCGTTACAACATGAGGAACTGTATTAAAGGGTCATAGCATTAGGCAGGTTGAGAATCACTGCAACAAAAGAAGAATTTTGTGCCAGGTGGTAGTGCCATGTGCCTTTAATCCCAGCACTCAGGAGGCAGAGGCAGGCAGATCTCTGAGTTTGAGGCAAGCCTGGTCTACAGAGTTAGTTCCAGGACAGCCAGGGCTATACAGAGAAAACAAAACAAAAACAAAACAAAACAAAGCAAACAAACAAAAATAAGGTATTTGTAAAACATACCCTAGATCCATTGTGCTAAGACATAATATAACAGCATTCCAAATATACATAGCCCAAGTAGCCAAGGGGTTAGAGCTCTTATCAGCTTTGATGAGCTTGATATAAGGGGAATTTCCCTTTATCCCCAAAGATGAAGTGGTCTATCCTCCTTCCATGCTGTTTGCTTGTTAGTTTATAGCTTTATTTTTATTTTATGTATGTGTGTGTTTTGCCTGAATATATGCTGTGTACCTTGAGTGTACTTAGTACATGAGGAGCCCAGAGGAGGGCACCACATCCCACAGAACTGGAGTTACAGATGGTTGTGAGCTGCTGTGTGGGTGCTAGGAATTAAACCTGGGTCCTCTGGAAAAGCAACCAGTGCTCTTAACTGATGAGCCATCTCTCCAGCCCCTTCCGTGCTTCTTTAAAAAGCAGTAATAGTGAATAGAGTACAAGGTCAAGCATCAGGACACTAACACCCCCAATCCATTTCTGTACCAACAAGTCAGAGGAAGATGACAGATCTTTCAAAGGGACACCAGCAACTGCCTGGGCCCTTCCTGTAGGTCCCCCTAAACTTCAATTTAGTCTGGAGAAATTCCAGGGCTCTCAGCTTATTCCAGAGAGCTAGAAAGAGAAGCCTTTCTTGTCTCATTTTCTATTTGTGTTTTTAACATAAACTTTTAATTTCACTGGGGAGATATTCAATCAGTGAAGTGCTTGCTATGTGAGGAGAAGTCCCAAGTTCAATCACTCACAACCCATATACAGAGCTGGGCATATTGACATGCTCGTGAAATGCAATGGAGATAGACAGAAGGATCCCTGTTACATACTGGCCACCCAGACTGGTGGAATCAGCAGGCTCCAGGTTCAATGAGAGATCCTGTGTCAAATAATAAAGTGTCTATGGAGGAAGACAGCTCAGTCTTCCAAGTGCATTGGCACACACACACATGCTCCACAAAAAATGTATCTTGTAGCTTCCCAACCGTTTCTCCATCTCTGGAGGGTGCTTTGGGTCCGTTGTTTCCTGTCTGAATATCCTTGCAGGTGGCTTTTAGAGGGGGAATACAGCATGTAAGCAGAATGGTGGCAGGGTAGAGCCTGCACCTGGAAACACCTTGCAAGGCTGGTCCAGGGTGTGGGCAGTGCTCAGCTGTGACTGCAGATGTCAACACAGATGCTGGGTACCTGATTCATGGCAACCACAGGTTGGGAGGGCCCCTACAGATGTTGGAGCCCCAGGTCTGACAATCCCAATGGGGTGATTTGTGACATGTCTGTAATAAGATCAGAAGTGAGGGTCGAGGTGAGAGGGGGCCCAGGTATCCTTCTCGACCTGTCTTTGGAATCTGAGTTCGGACAGAACATTTTGGGGTCACTTTTATGAGTGTGCTCTGCTCCCATGCTGAGGGAGCATGAGGCCCAGGAAGAAGACAGGGAGCTCTGCCTATCTCAACCCCAGAGACCTAATGCCAAGCAATTATTGCTCCTAACAGCCAAAAACATGTAAGAAACTGCCCACTCTGGCAAAGAGTAAGATGCATTTGACTGTGACTGTCACCCACTGTCGGGAGACCAAAGCATTTCCTTAGCAGCTCATCGAGTCAATGAAGTACTGAGTATGCTGAGGACGAGGGCAGCTGATGTCCCTTCTCATCCTCAACCAGGATCCAAAAAAGCAGTGTGTGGAAACTCCCAGAGGGAAAACCAGAAAGAAACTCGATGATTGCGAGACTGGACACACTGCCAGAGTCGCGTGCGTGGTCAGCGTCAGCCAAAGTTTTCAGATAACTTCCACGGAAGAAGGGCAGTTCCTTAAAAGATGCCCACCTTAGGTCTACCTTTTAGTACAGCTAATAAATCACAGATGCCTGCAGTACTCCCAGAACAGAGGGGCCTTAGTAGTCAGGCCCCACACAGGAGGCAGGAAGAAAGGCATGCAGGAATCAAACCATAGCCTAAAGTATAAAATGAATATCCAGGAGCCTAAACCACTCTCAAGAAAATTACATAGGTTCTCTATGTAAATTAGGGAGCAGGAGAGGGAGCTTTAAGTTGCTTCTGCAGGTGCATAGATTATGCAGATACTTCAGAACCTATGGAGAACTTAATCCATTTCTTCAGGTGCTGGCTGCGCCCTGCCCCGGACTTCCTGCCACAGGATGCCTGCTGTGAAGTGAGTGCAGGAAAGAGCATTTTATAGTGAAGATGCCTGAGAGACTTCCAGGCCAGGTGATCAAAGTCAACATCCACAGTGACAAGTCTTGTTGATGGTTTGTACCCTGGAAGTATTATCTCGAGAAGGGCACTCTATGCCTCTAGAGTCTTCCTCCCCCACCCCTAGAGCCCAGTCTGATCTGAGAGGAGCAGGAGACAGATTCCCGTGGAGCCACAAGCTCTACAGTGTCTGGCCAGTGTTCCATAGCACCCTCAAAGTCATTAAAAGCAAGAAAGTACTGTAGGAGATGTAACAATGTGTTGTGATGATCTAGACGGACCTTAACGGATGGCAGTGTGGGGGGAAACTGAGGAACCTGGGTAAACAATGCCGTCCTTACCACTCTTCTGTCCATCAAAATGTTTATCATGTCTCTGCATAGTGGCGTACGCCTTTAATCCCAGCACTCGGGAGGCAGAGGCAGGCGGATTTCTGAGTTCAAGGCCAGCCTGGTCTACAAAGTGAGTTCCAGGACAGCCAG
>NC_034590.1:40132641-40137118 GCF_900095145.1 Mus pahari | reverse complement strand
TTCTTTTTAAGATTTATGTGTACAGATGATTTGTCTACGTGTATATCTTGCACACCAGAAAAGGGTACCAGATTCCATGGGACTACAGTTACAGACTTCTGAGGCATGGGGGTACTGGACTTTGAACTCAGGTCCTCTGGAAGAACTGTGCTCTTAACCACTGAGCTATCTCTCTGGCCCCAATGTTTCATCTCTCTCTCTCTCTCTCTCTCTCTCTCTCTCTCTCTCTCTCTCTCTCTCCCTCTCTCCCTCTCCCCTCCTCCTTCCTTCCTCTCTTTCTTTTTTATTTTTTTCTACTTATTTTCAATAGCAGCCACCTCCACAGATACAAAGTTCTCTGGATAGGCCATAAAAATATGAGCTTACCCTTGAGCAATATGTGGTGACTGGACAACAGAGCATGGCCTTCTGCCTTGCTTGGTGTCTACACAGGTCCTCAGAGGGACCCAGGATCCTAGCGCTCCTTTGGGGGAGGGGACACAGTGGTGCTATAAAAGCCTGTCTTCTTCTATTTACTTTCAGTTCATTATAAAGCATTTCAACCTGTTAATGGTTCCAGGGTCATACTATTCTGCCTTAATTAAACTAATCCTCACATTATGATCAAGAAATCTCATAAAAATGATCTGTAACAACATCACACATAGGAGATGAAATGAATTAATGTGAATCACACGGAAATGAGGAATGACAATTCCTGTGACCCTCCCAGAGGCCCTTATCAGCCATAGAAACAAAAATGAGCTGACATGTTGATCCAAATAGAGGAAAGAATTAGGAAAAGCAGTTAAGGAAAGAAAGAGGCCCTTAAAGATTTACATCTGCCCAATGAAGCCCACTCCAAAGCAGGAGTCCTGAGTGAGCGCCATGTATCCTAGCCACAGAGCACCAGGGGAGAGATGCTGAAGTGTGCATTGTGCCCTGTGTCATCCGGACAGTGGTCAGGCATGCCACGTCAAACATTTTTATTAATGGGGCACATGATCAAAAATATTTGGAGACAGTAACTGGATAGAGGGTCCCTGTCATTCATCCTGTATCTTCCAGGCAAGTGTGACACATCAGTTTGGAAGAATCACATAACAGATACCGGAAGAGGGCTGAGGCAAGTGCCCTATGTGGAGGACAGAACTTGACAGCGCTCTGGCAGAGTCACCTTTAACCAGCACCTCAGGATTTCTCAAGACAGGAGTAAGGGCTGTGGACAGTTCTCAGGGTCCCCAAGCTTCCCTCTGTATCTCATTTGACGCTGCTTCCTGAAATGTCTTCCCGTTAATTGTGTCCCTGTGGACACTGGCTGTCCCCTGGGTAGGGTGGGGCTGGTATCTACTGTTCTTGAGGCTGTGAGAAGGAGATGCTTAGCAGAGTGCCAAGAGTCCTCCAGGGGCTGCCTCTGGATGATGCTTGGACTATTCATTACTTCAGAAAAACGGTCCATTATACGCCTGGAAACATCTTACCAAGTGTAGCAGTTCTGCGCTCAGGGCTGACTGTGCTGGTATACTTAGAGGAGTTCGGTTTTCATGGTCTTTGTAATGTCAATGTTACATTGTTTTAATGGCTACATGGTAGCCAGCCAGCAATGGCTAGCCTCTGTTCTGTCTCCTCCCTCTACCAGCCCTTTCCTTCCCCTTCTTCATCCAAGTGTCCGGCAGAGGATGAGCTGAGGATGGAACCCAAGACTTTGCTCATGCTAGGCTAGGCAAGGTACTCAGTTCCAGCCTTGTTCTTGGTGCTGAATGCTTCTTCTCCATCCATATGCCCGGTGAGCTCTCCCAGATCTGGCTTCCGTTGCTCTCTTCACAAGCCTGGATGGTGTTGGATACCTGATGACCCACAGCTCTCTTCTCTCCCCTCAGGGCAAGGGGAACACGTGATATTCTCTCTCTCTCTCTCTCTCTCTCTCTCTCTCTCTCTCTCACACACACACACACACACACACACACACACACACACACACACACACACACACACTGTTACCCCGCTTGTGGAGCCAAGCAGAGAAAATGATCACTGAACTATTTTAGACTCATGAAAAGTGACCAAGTTGGGGAGAGGGGGGGCGAGAAGAGGGGAAGGGAAGGAAAGGTAAGAACTATGCAAAGAAAGGGAGAAAAGGAAGAGGAAGGCAGGAGGGGAGAGAAAGGAGGATCTCTGTACCTCCAAATTAACCCTTCAAGATCCAAAGAGCATCTTCTGCCCGGTGGCCCTCCAGCGGCACCACCGCCTTGCCAGACTCTCACGGCAACCCTGAGCGGAGCGCTTGTGTCTGCATTGCACTGTCAGGGAAGCCGAGGCCTGGGAGGTTCCAACTTTTGTCTAGAAGCACCTCATCCTCCAAGAAGATCAGCACAGACAGAGAGGTCACCCACCTGCCTCTGAGGGCCACCTCCCCAGAGCCCAGAGAAGGATCTTGCCTGGGATCTGTGGGTGGCCATCTTACCCAGAAGTCATGGGGGCAGGGGGTTGCTTGGAAATGCCAGGAAAGGAAGTCAGGAACAGCTCACGAAGAAATGGAGGCACAAAACGGGGCCCACATTCCTGGCTGAACTGGGACCAAGAGCAAGCACAAGCTTCTAAGACCTCAGGCTCCTGGTTTCCTTCCTACCAACCTATCTGCTACTCTGCCTAGAAGGAGGATGCCCACATCCTTCCCTGCCTCACCTAGCCTTCCATCATCTTCCATCACCTCCTTGCCCCTCCCCTCTCTTCCCTTCCTCCTGCTTTTCCTTTCTCCTCCCCCTCCTCTTCTTTCTCATTCCTCCCTTCTTTCATTTTCCTCTACCCTTCCTTTCCTGTCTTCTCTCTCTCTCTCTCTCTCTCCTCTCTCTCTCTCTCTCTCTCTCTCTCTCTCTCTCTCTCTCTCTCTCTCTCTCAAACAATCCATGGCTTTTGTTTCTAAAATTATATCCACACAATAACCTGTCTGCCAATTCCAGGTACACAGAGCCAAGGGACCAGCTCCCTTTGGAGCTTTCAAATTGACCCCAAGATAGCCCTATCCGACTTGTACCTCCTCCATCTGCTCAAGAGGTTGCTCTAAGCTCTTTGTTTCCTGACCGAAATCCTTCCGTGGCTTCCTGTTATCCCAGAGACGTCCACACCTGACTAAGCATTCCACCCAGTGTCTGCAGCCTTCTCAAGTTTCAGTCCCCATCCTTCCTGGGGTGGAGTGTCCCTGTTGTACCTTCGGTAGAGATGACTAGGGGACTCGTCAGATTACACCCAGACAGTTGTTGTTTGGATTAGCAGCAGGGGTGCGAGGCTAGATGATTTATTTGCCTTGTGGCATGCAGGACTCCTGTCAGCTGCTGAGAGCTGGGTCATACCAGTTCCCCAAAGGCCTCTTGTGCTTCCCTCTGCTATGCTGCTAGCCTTGGCTGCGGCCACGTGTGTTCCCAGCCTCCTGCTCTGGCCCATCTTCATCTGTCCACCGACCTCAGTGCTGCAAACATGGCTTCTTATGTGTCTCCCTAGGGTGGCTCCGCTTCAGGAAGCATGGCTGAGAGAGCCATGGCTGGTTTTCTGGTTCCTGGTCACTTAGAGTTCCTCTACACCAGGAGGGATGGGTTGGGGCTCAGAGAAGACCCTGGGCATACAGTCTGCCCAGGCAAGCCCCCCTCCCCACCCCTCACCCCCCCGCTGTGTTTTGTAGGAACTCTCCAAGCTGGGCTTAGGGGTAGACACTGACATAGAACTTCGAACTCTGCAGCTGCCTGTGGATTACAGGGAGGTAAAACGGAGGCTCACCACAATCTGGGAAGAGTTTCAACCACAAGTAAGTGATACCTGGAGAGGCTGTGGGTCTGGGAAACTGATGATGGGCCCAGGGCCTAGGAACTTTCTGGACCTTGATCTAGATTTGAAGGCTGGAGTACATACACCTTTTCCTGGGGGCTCTATTGAGAATGTGAATTACAAGCTTCTGTCATAAGATTCTGCGTCTGTGTATAAGTTTATGCTGAAACAGGAGGTAGATCTTAAAAGATGACAGGGGACGGGTGGGTGGGGCCAAATGGGAATCTTGTATTCAAGCCAGGACTCTAGGATAGCTCACACCTAAAAGAGAGGCCCTGAATTAAGCCCTGTGTATGGCTAATTCTGGCTGTTCTGAGGAATTTAAGGTAAAGCGCTTTGGGCCTAGGAAGGTCTGATGGTGATCCACCCAGGGTTGGTCCACCTTCAAAGCAGCCTGCCAGGGGCCTGGTGTGGTGGCTCACACTTTTAATCCTGGGACTCAGGAGGCAGAGGCAGGCCTGTGAGTTTAAGGCCAGCCTGGTCTAGTTTATGAGTTCACAGCCCCATTCCAAACAAACAAAATTCTCTGCCTACATAGTAACTGCATATAAGCACTGTGTAAACAATGCCGGGCGTGGTGGCGCTCACCTTTAATCCCAGCACTCGGGAGGCAGAGGCAGGCGGATTTCTGAGTTCGAGGCCAGCCTGGTCTACAGAGTGAGTTCCAGGACAGCCAGGG
>NC_034590.1:40129353-40131666 GCF_900095145.1 Mus pahari | reverse complement strand
ATTGAGAAAATGCCTTACAGCTGGATCTCATGGAGGCATTTCCCCAACTGAAGCTCCTTTCTCTGTGATAACTCCAGCCTGTGTCAAGTTGACACAAAATTAGCCAGTACACTGTCCATGTGGCTGCTTTGGTCACAGACATCTTATTTGTCACAGGCACTGTAGATTAATTTAACCTCTTCTCCAACCCTGACAGCCCTTCCCCTAAGCACCTTCTTCTCTCTTCTAGGGATAAAGAAATACCCGAGGGTAGATGGCAATAAGGGAGTCACTGTGGTGACGGTGTTTCACCACTAGTTGTTTGAAAGGCTGGCTCAATTCTGTCTCGACTGCTTGCTGGTCATTTGACTATGAGCCCAAGAACCAATGTCTGTCTGGCGTGTTCTTAGGTCATGTCCTTTCTCTATCAGCAGAGACAAACTCAAGTGGCACTGGGCATGTGGACATGGGTATCCATAAACTCATGCTTTATGAAACCTGTACTTACTGTTTCTGGTGGCAACAAGATCTGGGAGTAATGGGAAGTTTCATGTGGTTGCAGGTACATCTGTGATTACACCTACTACCTGTCTCTGCACCTTGGGACTGGGCATGCGGCTCTCATCCACGTCCCTCCTCTGTCGCACTGGCTCTCAGCCAGCCTTCTAGGCAAAGCCTTGCAAGCCATCATCCAAGAAATGCTGGAAGGAAGCAGGAAAGTCCAGACTCAAAGTACAGCAGCTTAAGGGAAGCAGCAGGGGGATGCCTTCTTTAGATGAAATGGAGTGTTTCAGGCTGCGCTATGAGAGGCTCTAAAAATGTGAAACACTTACAAGGCTAGGGGTGTTTGTGGGGGTGGGTGTGTGGACACACAGAATCAGTCTTACTTTAGTGTCTAAAGCAAGAAGAAAATCCTCAAAGGTGATGCTTCGTAAGGGATAAACTAGGGGAAGCTATGACCTTTGTGACTACAAAGAGCCACTAAAACCTAGTGTCAAGACCAAATTAACTGAATAGCTCTCAATTTTTTTTTAAAAAAAGATTTATTTATTTATTTATTTATTTATTTATTTATTGTGTATACAATGTTCTCCCTGCATGTATGCCTGCATGCCAGCGCAGGGCAGCAGATCTGATTATAGACGGTTATGAACCATCATGTGGTTGCTGGGAATCAAACTCAGGACCTCTTAAGCTCTCACTCATCTTCCCTGTTTTGTTTTGTTTTGTTCTGAGACAGGGTTTCTCTCTGTAGCCCTACCTGGCTGGCCTGGAACTCACAGAAATCTGCCGGATTCTGCAAGAAAATGACTTTACAAGATTCCCTTTGCAAATAAGCCAGGGACATTTTACATATGGCAGAGCCGAGCCACACTAAGGCGGATCAAAGCCCAAGGTGGATTGGGATGGTACAGGCCACCAGCACAGAACCTAGCTGCTTGGCTGGTCCCACGGAGACCCCTCTCTGTGAGCAAGGAGCTCCTGCTCCAAACCTTAAGTCCCTTTGTTCCAGGAGTGGGGCTGGCTCCAGTGACACTTCAGGTCACTTGGCACCTGGCCAGACACGTTAAAAAAAACAAAAAACAAAAAACAACAACAACAAAAAATGCCAGGTACATGCTTTTAAACCCAGCACTTGGGAGGCAGAGGCAGGTGGATTTCTGAGTTCAAGGCCAGGGCTACACAGAGAAACCCTGTCTTGAAAAACCAAACCAAACCAAACCAAACCAAACCAAACCAAACCAAAATATCCCCTCCCCAAAACAAACAAAACAAAACAAAACAAAACAAAGTTTGAAAGCTACCTAGAGCTGGGCGAGGTGCATGCCTTTAATCCCAGCATTTGGGAGGCAGAGGTAGGTGGATTTCTGAGTTCGAGGCCAGCCTGGTCTACGGAGTTTCAGGACAGCCAGTGCTACAAAGAGAAACCCTCTCTCGAAAAAAACCAAAAAAAAAAAAAAAAAAAAAGCAAGCTACCTAGGTGAGAGGCCCAGACCCTCCTCCCCCCTATTGATGAGCAGCTCTTCTATTCCCCTCTGTGTCTCTCCAGTTTCTCAAGACCCTAAGCATCCATTTGCATTGTATTTTTTTGTAAATAGCCAGGCATCCCCTGATGATACACTGTATCCTGTTCAGTCTTGGCTGATAGTGGGTGGTTTGTATGCTTGATAGCCATAGAGTAGAACACTGGTTTATGTTGGTCATTTAATGGTTGGGAGGTTTGAAGCATGACTGTGTGTTCATCTATAAACCAGACTAATAAAAAAGTCCTGGTTCTGAATACCCTGAGAATGTGTTACCAACAACACACTAGCCCCCCCCAAAAAAAAAAAA
>NC_034590.1:40109282-40129213 GCF_900095145.1 Mus pahari | reverse complement strand
AGTGAGTCCCAGGACAGCCAGGGCTATACAGTGAAACCCTCTTAAAAAAAACAAAAATAAAAAAGAAAGAAAAAAAGAAATTAATTATAGAACCCTTTTAATCGGTGGCTTAGCTGGGCAGTGGTGGCATATGCCTTCAATGACAAAGCTCTCTAGGAAGGCAGGCGGATCTCTGAGTTCTAGAACAGCTTGGTCTACAGAGCAAGTTCCAGGTCAGCCAGGGCTACACAGAGAAACTGTTTCAGAAAGACTGAAAAAAAAAAAAGTGTCTCAGACCCGGAGAGGAGGAGAGAGCGCCTAACTCTTTTTTAAAAAAAATAATGACTTAATTTTACGTGCATTAGTGTGAGGGTAACATACCCTTGGATCTGGATTCCTTGAAACTGGAGTTACAATTGTAAACTGCCATGTAGGTGCTGGGAATTGAACCCGGGTCTTTTGGAAGAGCACATAGTGCTCTTCTGAGCCATCTCTCGAATCCCAATAATCTTTTATCATTATCCTTAGAATAGTCTAGTACCTTTATCCTTAGAAGCGGCTGCCTTGGGCCAGACAGGCTTTTGGTAAGGCGTGTTATGGTAAGCTGGGGGCATTATACCAGTCCAAGATGGCAGAAATAAGACCTTTAGAGTTATCACAGGACCAGAGTGGAAGGTGTGCTCTTCCCATGACCTTTTGACTATAAATCCAAATACCCATTGGGTTGGGCTACTGGGAGGCTCACAGGGTCTTGAGTTGCCTCTGATTTGCTTCTGCCACCTACATCTCACCGTTCAGTTCTTCACCTGGTGTCCTGATTTTGTCACCGAGTTCCCCCATTCTGTGTTCAGTGAGGCGGCTGCCCACTCTCCCAGGAATCTAGAATGTACAGCTTGGTTCATTTTCCAACCCAAACCATCCACCAACTTCCCAGGGCAAAGATGGAGAGGCCAACATCTCAGAGTACCTGCGGGCAACCTAAAGACTCAGCACCTTGCAGCCAGGCACAGCCTGATTTTTCTTGGTTCTCTAGCACCCTCAGGCACCCCCAACTGTGAAGCATTACTGAGGATTTAAGTTTTTGGCAACTCTGCCCTGCCCCCAGACTCACACATACCAAACCCACCTTGACCTTCTGTCAACCCAAGGTCCAGGAGACCGGCCTGTGAAGCAGCACTGAGACCCGTGCTTCATGTAGTCTAATTCTCCTCTAGCTGGGTTGGCGGGGAAACAGTAGCTTCTTCAAATGCAACAGCAATTTGCATTCGGAGAAACCTGGCTGTCAGGGATGCTGTGATGCTTTTTTTGTGCTGAGCATTCCCGAGTGACCCATGTGCGCGCGCGCACGCGCGCACACACACACACACACACAAGAGGCTCAGCTCCCCGAGGAAGTGGGGGATAGTTCCAGAACAGAGAGGAAACGAAACAAACTGGGAGACAAAGGTGCATACAGAATTCTTTTATTTAACTTAATCCATGTGGTACTTTAACTACTAGAAAAAAGCAGAGTAATAGACTCAAGTGGCCTTAGCTTCAGCCATTCAAAATAGACAAAGTTTCTTTTTTTTCATAATGTAAAGAATCCCGAGTATGTCGCAGTAACAGGAATAAATTCTTACAACAGAATATACAAAAACATTGAATTTTTTTTCATCTACTGATTTTCTTTTATATATAAACAGAGGGTTTTTCTTTTTTAGGAATAATTTATACACAGAAAGTTATTTTATGTAACAAATTGGCCATATTATTATCTTTTTTAGACATTTTTTTCTTTTTTAAGAAAAAATTTAACAAGAAAACTCAGAAATGCATTATTGGCGATGTGTCTGCTCCATTGAGCCTTTTGACTTTCTGTTTTTTGTTTGTTTGTTTGTTTTAAATCCCAGAGGTAGATGAACTCTGGCAAAGCTCTTACTTCAGCATCACTGGCAGCGGAAGCAGACAGGGGAGGTCACCAGGTAGGCACCTACTCCACCTGTACACGTGTCTGCACACTGCCCAACACCCACCAGAAACTGAAAGACCAAACCAAACCCACAAACGGTTCCCAGACCTTTTTCCTACAGTGTTAGAAAGTTCCAGATGTTTTCAACATCGGTATCTTGTGGAACCCGAGAGACATGGCCAATAATGCACGGGGAGCCAAAGGACATGGGTTTTGATTCGAAAAAAGGGGGCGAGGGGGCACACGTTGTGGTTTTTTGTTACCAGTTTGTTCTGTATTAGAAAACAATGGACCTTCGGCGTTCGCCATTAGATACAGGTAGGCACAGGGTTCGTTAGGATCTGAGGCACATGTGCCAACGGGCTACACATCAGAGTCATGTGATCACTGTGAAGCCATTCCAGTGTCCTGAAACCCTCCCATCTCCATAGTGTTGCAGAGCTGGGACCAGCCACACCAGCCAGAGGTCACCAGGGAGTGCTATCTCTTTGCTGGGTGGCCACACACTATCTTTCCATCTGTTTAGGCTGCTGCTACACTCCACAGGGGACAGTAAGTAACAGAGAATTCCTTTTCCCAGCAAAGGGTTCCAAGATCAAGATACTGAAGAATACAGAAGTACTTTTTAAACCACTGGCATTCCTTTTGTTTTGTTTTTTTGTTTTGTTCTGTTTTGATTTTTATCTTTTTTATTTATTTTTTTGTTTTTTTTTTTGTTTTTTTTTTTTTTACAAACTAGAGCAGAAAGCATGTGGGAAAGAGGTTGAACCACAATTTGGGTCCTGGGGAGAATTTCTTTTTAATTAATTTTTTTTTAAGTTTTTTTTTTAAGTTTTTATTTTTGGCATATTGTAAAGCTAGCTAGTAAACAAGTGTCAAAAAAGAAAAAGAAAACAAAGGGAAGAAAAAGACCACAAACACATATTTTTGCACACACAGAGAGAAAAAAAAGTGTTTTTAAATTATTTTCGGCAATTATAAACTACAAACATTTTATAAAATTATTCTATGTTCTTACAAAAATGCAATGAAACATTTAATTAGTTCTTGTAAACCAGATCTTCGTCAACGACTACCCGTAATCTACTGGACTTAGAAGCCCTATTGAAACGATAATGAGTAATTTAAAGAATGTTTTACTGGAAAGATGCAGACACAAATGTGGACACACAAATCAGTGATTATGAAGTTCTCACAGAAACAAAAATAAAATAAATCCCTAACGTCCTGCCCCAGACCAATAACTCATCTGATGAGTGTGATGGAGTCTGAGTCCTTCAGCACGTGACTTAGCTCTACGAGAAGTTTCCAGAGCAGGATGCCGAGTTTCTTATCTGAAACCAAATGCCCACAGTTGACTCCACAGCCTCCATGTGCTCTGACACCTTCAGACACCATCAAGTCCAAATATGGTCCAGGCTTCTTCCAGGCCCTTTACCCTCTGTCAGCAATCCCCGTCATGTCACGATGCCGGTTACCAAGGTTGCCTACTGCACCGGTTACTCTGTCATCCCATCAAGGAATGTTCATTTCTCTAAATCACCAACTGGTCATTCAAGTTGGAAGCCCCAAGCAAAGACCCCTGGCCTGTCCAAGGTCTGTATCTTCAGCTTCTCTGGCAAGAGAGGTTCACTTTTAAACGAACATCCTGTCTTGAAGTTCTCATTTGTACCACCGCCTAGTTCAAAGTGGACTGATAAAAGTTTGACCATCATCACTGGTTCTTAAGGAGTGGATCTCTCTGGTCCAGGTCTCCCAATGCAGCTGCTTAGCCCAGGAAATGAAAAGACATCAGACAGACATAAAAGTAACATTAAAAACAAAAACAAAAACCAAAGGGAAAAAAAAAACCCAAACCGTAAACTCATTACTGCTAAAATGGGCCAAAGCATTTTGATGGGGTGGTCCTGTCTCCTCCTGGATGCCATGTTTAGGAAAGGAGTTGCCTTGAGCACGGTGTGGCCACTCTCGGAGGACCCAACGATGACAATAGAGGACCTTGGGTAAGCATCCCAGACTTCTCACCCACATGAGCTCAGGGTGACCTTGCCACCACCGCTTGCTTACCTCAGGCACAGCCACTGCCAACAGAGGTGGGCTGCTAAGGCCGAGGCTCCGGGAGCTCAGGCTGGCTTAGAACTTGGCATCATACGGAGCTCATCCATCTGTCCACCCACCCTAAGACCACTCCTGTATACCACTCCGCCATCTGCTCGTCTCACCGTGATCACTTTTCTATTTTATGAAGCTGCTTTTCCTACCACTGAATTGTCCCGAGCCATAAGAAACGGGGAGGTAGGAGAGAGCGACCTTGGACGGTCTTTTGTATCTTAAGGAGGGAGCCTCATCCCAACTCTGAATCCAACGTTAGGACATTCCTGAAAGGAGATGGGGCAGCGTGGGCCTCACACAGCTCAGCTTCAGCTCTATCTCCATGCCTCAGGAAAGGGCTGTGTGGGGGCACACCTGGATGTTCACGTCCCTTGCGTGCTGTGCCTCAGTGGTTCATGTTACTTCAAGCAGTGTGAGCTCCTGTCAGAAGGGGGGTGGGGGGTGGGGGTGGGTGCGTGGAAAAGGCCACGACTCAGCTTGGTAAGAGTACTTGAAGCATATAAAGAGAGAAATCAGGAAGAGCGGGGAACATCGGCACGAGATCAGCTTAGAACTGTGGATATGATGCCTTGCAATAGTCGGGGCGCGTCAGTCCAGCAGACCGACTGCGCCCTCGTACAAGCCGACCTTTTCTTTTTATTGAAGTGTTTCTGGAGCATTTGTTTATGACAGATACTACGCCGTTGATGCCGTCTCTCTACTTAAAGAAAAAAAAAACACCCACACAAAACAAAAAAACACCAACAACTCGGACAGTTTAAAAAAAAAAAAAAAACCCTTAAAATCAATTGAATGAGCTGTAGAAATCCAGTTGTGGAAAACCGGCAGGTATGTGCGAGAGGAGGCCACTATCCCAGAGTGTCACCTACAGTGTAGAAGAAAACCCTGATCAAACAGTAACTCCCAGTGACCCTGTGAGCATCTAGGAACCCAGAGAAGGGCAGCGTTCCAGCAGGAGGCGAAGGTCTCCTGAGCTTAACCGAACTGTTAGGCAGTTTCTCCATACTGGGGGAAAAAAGATTAGCCACCATGGTCCCCAGCTGAAGTCCCCAGGGCCTGTAAGAGCAGCTGCTGGAATTGAGGATTGCACTGTCCACCTGTGAGCAGCAGACGGATGGGTGGACAGAGGCAGAGCACGGGGAAGGCTAGGCGCCAACCACTGGCCTTCCAGCCTCAAGATTTGGTCAGTCCTTGTTTAGCCCTGGGGTTGGGGGGGGGGGGGAGTGAAGGGAAGAGGAGGGAAGGACAGCAGCCTGCAGGGGGCGCAGGCTTTGTCTTGTCCCCCTTTATTATACTGGCCTTCTGTCAGAAGCAGAAGGGGGAGGGGGAGCTCCCTGACTGTTGTACCTCTAAGAGGAACCAATGCCAAGAGAGCAATGGTGGCATGCCCCTGCCTCGGTGCAGGTCTCAGAGGAGCAGCTAAGGGGGCTGACAGGGCACCCTGACATGTGCACACATTGGGACTCTCAAGACAACCTATGTGTGGGTGCCTCCTGCCCTCAAAACCTGGGAGTACCTGCTCTCTTAGGGATAGAATTTGTCACTCATTCAATCTGTATAGAAAGTTCTGTTCCAAAGTCAGCCAGCTGAGGATGGGCCGGTGAGCCGCCCTCCACTGGCACACTGTGTTCATGGTGGTTACTGGGTTGAAAAGTAGGGGACCAGGTGAGGGGAAAGGCCAGAGTCGCCCTAGGAAAGGTGGGCTTTTGGAGACAGAGAAGAGGCTGTTGATTTGAGTCAGTGCTGCTTTAACCCCAGAATCCAGCCTGGCCCCTCCTCTGTGTCACCTGGGTATGTGGCCTGTGGAGTGGCTGAGGTTACCAGTATCATTGGCCTACTGTCAGGTACTGAGAAGTGTGAGATGTAGTATATATATATATATATATATATACACACACACACACACACACATGAAAAACAAGAGTGAGGTAGATAAATGTTTGAAAAACAAGCCTCCCCCCAAAAAACTGTCCCATCTAATACACACATACACAGAGATACATATACCTTTTCCTCAGCATTTAAATTCATAACAGGGGCTTCTCGACAATGATTAAAACAGGTATCACAAAATAAATTAAAACTCCTACATGAAATACCTTCTTAATAAGCTTCCTCCCCCCCTTTCCCTTTAAGGGGAAAACCCTGTGGGGCAGAGGCTAGGAAGAGCCATAAGCCTGAAACTAGACAAGCCAGACAACTCCAGTCTTTCCTTTCTGCGTCTCATCTCCAGTCACAACTGCAACCATCAACTTCCAACAGTTTTCCTACTCCCAATTTAAATATTTCCACCCAGAAGCATCTCTCATGCTGTCACTGCTCTGGTAAGAAGTGCTAAATTGGAACAAAACAGGACCCCCACCCCCACCCCCACCCCAAGCCCCCAAGCCCAGAGCTCCAGGATTCTGGCTAAGGAGGAACAGCAAGGGGCTCTAGGGCCACTGTAGGGTCAGCTCTACTCTGCCTTGGGATTTCTGACCCGGGAGTGGGCTTTAGCATACCCACTAAAGTTGCTGCTCCTGGCCATGGGGTGTTGGTGTCTTACACCCTGTTCACAGGGAAGCCACCCCTTCAGACAAGCTGGTTCTAAAGACAAGTGGGTCTGCTTGTGAAGGAGGTGGCAGAAAGGCCACTGGGCCAGCTCTGCTGCACCCTAGGGACTCAGCAGCTATTTGTGTGTGTGTGTGTGTGTGTGTGTGTGTGTGATAGAAGGATCAAATATTCATTTAAATAATAATCCAATGACTACTGTCTGCAGTTAAAACTGCTATTGTATTCCCAAATTGGTGTGTGTGTTTGTGTGTGTGTGTGTGTGTGTGTGTGTGTGAACCAAAGCAAGGAGAGAAAGCAAAGTGTGACTTCCAACAACGGGGACTAGAAACACTAAACCAGGATGTGTGGGCTTTTTAACCTTTTTGTTTCTGACCTGAGTTTGTGGCATGCCTTGCACTGGAACAGATGCTGTGTGTAGGGAAGTGAGGAAAGGAGAGAGTAGGGCCCAGGAGTCCATGGGCTCTGGATTCCCCCTCTCCACTCCCTCACCAGCGACTGTGCTCACAGAGCCTATGGGTTAGAGGATAATGAATGGGGCTGCAGGGACCAGGGGAAGGGAGATGTATTTATAAAGAAGGCATCAAACAGTTCATGGCAAGTTACGCCCTAGAAGCATCAGTTGCCAGAGAGGAAGAAAAACCACACTCTAGGGATAAGCAGAGGAAGTTTCTTGGAGTGAGCAGAAAGGAAGAAGGGGCAGACCTGAAAGTTTCATAGATTAAATCCACAAAGATAAAGAACAAAAAAAAAAAATAGCAGCTTTTCTTTTCCTGTACAGACGTATAGATGAATATCTGAACTGTAAAAAAGTTATAAAACTGACATTAAAGACGATGTGTATGCAAATGTTTCACGGTCTAACATAGAACTGAGAGACCCATGAAGAAGTCCTAGTAACAGACCATGTGAAAGCTCACACTGCTTGGATCCACTGCCTGGGCGGCTCCAGGCTGCTGTAGTCTGAATCCCTTCCTCGCGTATCCGTAACCAACAGCCGGGCCGAGTCCCTGGAACCCTTTCCCATGTGTGGCCCTCAGGGGGTACAGGAGGGAGGTCGGGGAGGGGGACGAGGCTGGTATGAGGACCACCTTGACCCACAACCTGACCTTCAGGCTTGCCCATGGCCACTTCCTCCAGAATTCTTGGGGTGCTGTGGGTGGGGGAGCGGTGGAGAACCAGTTCCGCTTTCCCCTTCTTCAAGGAGGGCGAGTTCCATCTTGTCCAGTTCTCCCAAACGGTAACCACGCAACAAGAACCAGGAGACGTGGGCTAGGAGAGCCGGGCATAGTGTGGGCCTCGGCATGTGTCTCTCAAATGTTATCACCAACCAGACACCATGGTTCATCCCATGCCTCTGGACAAAGGGAAATCAGCGCAGGGAGTATATGCGTGTGAGAAAAACCAAACCGAAAACAGGATTTTGGCAAAAATGGCAGCGTAAAAATGATAACCACGGATGAACAATGGCCCTTTTAAATTTTGGGGTGACCCTAAAAAAGGTTAAAGGTTAAAAAAATTCCATCTCAGTGTGTGAATTTTTTTCTTTTTCTGTTTTTTTGTAAAGACCTACGGTGTCAGGCAGGCGTATGCGGGGTGATGAGGAGTCCTAGGGACAGCCATTAAGTCAATCTGATTTTTTTTTTAAAAGGAAGGCTTCCCAGATGGGCGGTCACAAACATTTTTCCACTGTGAAGCAGAAAAGAGAGAAAGGAGAGCGTGGACGTGGAAGGCGAGAGGACAGAGAGGGAAGGCAGAGGAGAGAAAAAGGCAGAGAATGAAGAGACTCAATTCTCGAGTGTCCTGTTGCTATTAAATGTTGTCATTAAGGTTTGCAGAGGCCCATGTCAGTTAAGGGTTCGGGTAGGGGAAATAAAAAGCTGCTTGCATATTGAAAAAAGGAAGGTCCCAAATGTGTTTACTGCAGAGAAGCTGTCTCCCGTGGGCGGGCAGCAATGGCAGTTCTGAAGATCCACTGAGGTACAGGAGGCTTGTGAATAGATTGTTACAACCTGCTCTCCCCTCCCCCCCGCCCACCGAGTGGGCACACACACGTTACTGTTTTCGCGTGCTTCGGTGTGTCCAAGGATCAGCAGGTCGAGGACTGGGGCAGAGGCAAGGCCCTCTCGTTGGCGCGTCCCCCATTCATGTGAGCGTAAGGCTGTCTCTCATCAAAACTGGCACGGAGAACCAGCACGCCAGGGCCCGGGCCATTCTCAGCCTTGTGTCCTGAGTGTCTTTCAGGCAGAGGCAGGGAGGCTGAGGAGGCGGAAGGGTCCAGCGGAACGCTCTCCATATTCTCGGGCTCCAGCTCCAGCTCCATCTCCAGCTCCTCCGGCTCGGGAGGCTTGTTCTCCTCGCTGTAGTAGAAGGAGACCTCCTGGAAGCTAGGCTCCATCTCATCCTTGATGCTGCCGATGATCTCCAGGAAGGAGGGCCGCATCTTGGGGTTATACTGCCAGCACATGCGCATGAGTTCAAACCTAAGGGGGCGAGGGGGAGGAAAAGAGTGAGCTGCCAGAGAGACCCAGAACAACTGAACCACCTCTGCACCCCCTGCTTCCCATCTGGATGCCTCTGACATCCTGCCATGTATCTTGCCCAGAACCCAGCCACAGTGCCAAGCCCAGACTCCCTTCAAGTCTTGGTTCACCGATTCCACCATGTACAGGGTTGTATTAATGATAGCACTGCTAAGAGAAAAAAACCACCCACTTCCTGTCTGAAGCACCTCTTCTGGCCAAGCATTAACCAGAAGAAAGAAACCTCTATCTCTCACTAATGAGAATCACAGCTTTCCTGACAGGCACCATTCTCTGTACCTCACACCAGGGCTATTTCTAAGTTTCTTCCTGGCACCAGGGTGCCCCTGGCAGTGGGCCTGAGGGAGGAGGCGGCAGGGGTGCCAGACAGACGGAGCACATATCCCAAGCTTGCTATCTCACACCAGCACCTGCTCACTGCGTATGTCCCGTGAAGGCAGAGCCCTGCCCTGAAGATGTGGGATGACCGGGAGCAGAGTTCTAATAGAAACCTCAAGTCAGATGCCAACGAACCCAGGGAAGCCCTGAGCATCAGTTTCTTCTACGAACAAGGTCAAGGTAAAAACAGTATAAAGCCCATGACATACTGCCATCACTTCCCACCTTTGCTGGCACACAGGACGGAAGAGGAAGGCTGCTCTTGCCACCACCGCCCTGACCAGGAAAGGCCTGGGTGTAGTCAGGGGAGGAGACCCTGAGTAAGTGAAGGTGTGTATTGCTGGCACGTGCATGGCCATGTCAAGGACCCCAGTGCCCCAGTCCCATGGGAGTGGCAAAGTCTATCCCAGTGATGCTCAGAGAGATGGTAAAGCCTTCCCCTTAGGTCTGAGTGCAGGTGCTGACAGTGTGTGCAGAACACGTCCACTGTCACGTTCTCCCCCTGGAAGTTTACAGCCTGAAGATGGCTTCCCTGCAGAGATGGTTAAACCTGCCTCCATGTTCAGCTGTATACAATGATCCTGCTTCCTTGTTTATCTGCATAAAATAATCTGCTTCTCTGTTCAAATATATATGCTAAACACACTGAGCTTCCAGAGTCCAGTCCACGCAGTCCCAGTTTCTCTATACCCAAGTGCTGACTCTTTCTTCATTCCCCTGATGCCCTCGCCAAGTCATAGTTCTGGTACCCAAGCCATGCAGAGAACCACACCTGGGCTCTGACAGATGGACAGACAGAAAGCAAGGACAGGGTGGTCATGATTCTGAGGGAAAGGGATACCTAGCAGCTCTCATTCACAGGCGTGTGAGACCAAATCACTCTCCACCTACGCTCCTCCAGGAAATTGTGTTTTAAAACTCCTGGTTCAACAGACGCTTTACACTAAAATCCACAAATGGAAGTTCGAATATATAGGAATCTCAAAGCACCCTGAACAGGCCTCTAGCATTCTATCAGGCTGATCACTGGGCCACCAGGACGCTTTACTACTTTACAATGGGCCATGCAAATAATCCCACAGGGGTAAAGGCACGAGAAAGCAACCTATGGGTAGGTTTGAAGTGGCCTGTGCAGAGAAAGACACCCTTGCCCATCCGGCCAGCTTCCTTAGACTCTGTAGGGTCAAGTCAGGTCAGGTCAGGTGTAAGACAAAGAGTGCATTGGAGGTCCACCTCCGAGAATTAAGCATTCTGGAGGCCCAGGGGTGTAGCCAATTACAGCGGAGCCAGGTGCAGCTTGGAGCCTGTTAAGAGCTGGTTACACAGCACCGGTGGCTGTTTCTAAGCTCCTCTGTAGGCTGAGTAGTTGAGACAGCGGCTGTTTAGCTAGCAACCTTACAATATTTACTGCCTACTCCTCTGGGGGTAAAGAAAACTCCCAATTAAGTGGCCAATGTCTTTGACGGAGGAAAACAAACTGGACCAAAGACGAGGCAACTAGGTATTCTCACCGGCGCTAGGTGACTGGTCCTGGTGGTACAGGACAGGTTGCAGGTAGGTACTAAAAGCTCTAGGCCTGGGAGTCTCGTCACTCCTCGAGAGCCAGAGATGTCTCTTTATTCCAATGATTACAACACGTCCTCATCAGATCCATAAGGATAAAAGAGCACCAACCAAAGCATTTAATCATTTGTCTGAGGTCACACAGTGAGTGAGCTGGAATAGAGCGAGGCTGTCAGACAACGTAGCTTTACTGTAAGTGACCATGGTTCCACTAGCAGACAGCTCTCTCCCGGCTGTCCACAGTCAGTCAGATCTCAATGAGATGGTTTGGACTGCATAGACAGAAGGCAGGCAGCAAGCTCCCCTCTGGTTAGGTGGTGCAGAAGCCTGTTTTCCCCTGTCCCCATCATTTCCCTCATCATTTCTCCCCTGTCCCCATTAAGGATTAATTGGAATGGGAAGCAGACACAAGGAGCTTAGCTCTGTGGCCAGGCTGCAATTTCCTCTCTGGCTGACAGGCCTATCCCTGAATAGAAAAGTGCAACCGGGGGCAAGAACTTGAGATGTGTCTGGCCCCGAGCCCCGTGGCCAGGGGTGGGGGTGGGGCTGAGGAGGTGCCACGGACAGGGTAGGGATGTGGTGACATCAGTAAAAACAAGCCATGTGATGCCTCTTTTAAATCATCCCAGAGTCAGCTCTTCCAGGGCTGCCCATAAAAGGAAGTCTTTTTTGCTCTTTGTGATTTAAGACCTTGTTTTTTTATACTCTTTCCACAAGAAAACTCTCCAGTAGACTCTGGGATTAATAAGCTGATAAAATGCTCCCTCTAAAAAGCACACTTTAAAACTACCGGACAGCTCTGATGAGCTGGAGCCGTTATTTACAAAATGGGTCCCTCTATGGAGGTGCACACCTAGATCTCCTCTAGAAGTGAGTGCTACCCTAGGGGTGTATGCACACCGTTATTCCCATCCCTCACTTGGCTTCTGAGCCCCCAAGCACACCCTGTGTCTTCAGCTGGACAGGCTGCCATCTGTGTGAGGCACTGGCAAACTGAAATATGCCAGGACCTCATGTACACGGCCCCCCTGCTGCTGGCTGTTAGTACTGTACCAGGTAGTGGTGACTCTTACCAGGGACCAGACTTTCAGAAGGGCCTACAGGACTGAGTGGGTCCTCCTCTAGCATCTCAAGCAGCTAAGGCTGTTTTAGGGCCTACTTCTCAGCTGGGACCTAGACGGGGACGCTATATAGCCCAGTTGCTGGCACACGGTTGATGCCAGGGACTGTCCGGCAGACAATGTCACCTGCCTGTTACGAGTCTATTCAAACAACTTATCACGACACAACCAGACTGGGCTTCCAGCCTCCTGGGGGTTTGAACCTTGGAAAGGAAAAATGCAGAAGTGGTCAGATTCAACTGAGTATGCCTCAGCTGCATCTGAGCTGGTGACACTCGGCTAGTAAAACGTTCAAGTTCCTTCCTGAATCCTGAAGACAGGGCGTGTGAGCTCTGGAGATGCTGCTGGATCAAATGGGTCAATTAATTCTGTGGCTGAGCTTAAATCATTGCCCCATTCTGCAGCGTTAGGGCTGGGACCTGTCTCGGGATCTCCAGGTCCCATGAACTCTGGGACTGGCCTCGGACCTCAGCAGGGTTCCCTGACAAATCTGTGTCCAAGGCACTGACATAGCAATGACAGGCTCCCCTGATCCAGCCTCACAGAATCTGCTAGATCAATTCAAACCGAGCTACTGCGCTGACAGTCAGGCCTGGGTACCCTGGCGTTTGGTGGCAGCCTTTCCTCTAAAGCTAGAACACTTTGTAATACACAAGGCTGGACACTTGGCTACTCCTGAAGCAAGCTGGTTCATGTGTAGGGATGATGACGAGGCCAAAGCATGGCCAGAGAGGGCTGTTCCTGCCTCAGAACTACACACTATTCGTCCTTCCTCTGTGTGTGAGACCCTACAGGCTTCAGACTACTCCCAGGAGTATTCGTTTACTGTGCCAAAAACAAACCAAAACAAAACGAAACAACAACAAAAAAGTCCTTTCCCAGAACACATCTTCCTCTCATCAGCATCTCAGCGAATCAGGGCACCACACTCCCTACCGGAGCAGCCCGGCTCCCTTCACTCTGTTCTTTTCTTAGAAAGGAGACCAATCTGCCAACGGAGTTCTGAATGGCAAAGCAAAAAGGCCCCCTGGATCAATCATTTTGCATCCCAGAGCAGCCTCCGTGTGTAAGCTTCCTCCTCTCTATGCTGGGAACAGGAAGTCCACTGCCTTTCCCATAGCAGGTGGCTGCTTCCCAAGCATATTAAATTCATACCAAAAAAAAAAAAAAAAATTCCAGTCAGCTGGAGATGGATCAACTTCAGGAGTTCCATGAGTTTCTCAGACAAATGTTTGCCCCAGCATAAAAGAACAAAAACAATACCTCTCCTGGGACCAGTCCCAAACCACAGGAACAAAACTCCCACCTGCTCTTTTGAACGGTTCCTCGGCTCGTGAGACAGCGCTGATCCTAGTATCCAAACCTAGGCTGGTGGGGCACACCCTTACGCAGAGTCAGAGGCACCCATGCCCCTACTCCGTCCTTTCACCTTTGCCCAGATACTGACTATTCTCACAATGGACCACTGAGGTCAAAGTGAAGCTATAACAGCACTCAGAACCCAGAACTTCTCTAGGCGGGCCCCCTGCATCCTGCATGCCTTCGGAGCCCTGGCTGTCCTGGAACTCACTTTGTAGACCAGGCTGGCCTCGAACTCAGAAATCCGCCTGCCTCTGCCTTCTGAGTGCTGGGATTAAAGGCATGCGCCGCCACGCCCGGCTAAGAGGTTTTTTTTTTTTTAACACTTGCAAACAGCTGGGACAAAAACAAACAAATAAACAAACAAGCTCCCCACCCCCACCCCAAATAGGAGTATTTTATAAGAAGAAAACGAGAGGAATTCAAATTCCAATATAAAGTTTTAGTTGGGCACCGGCAGTTAACGCTGGTTGTAATCCAAGCACTAGGGGAGTGTGAGGCAGGAAGATTATCCAAAGTACTTTCAAAGGCTCCATCCTTGTTGATGCCTGAATCACAGTGGCAGAGCGGAGGGACTGAAATGAAGAGCGAGCATGCGGTCCACAGCACCACCAATCCTCTCCAGTGTGTTAAGAGAAATCCCATCTGTCTATGGAGTGGTCCACAGAGAAGCTACGGCCTCTCACAGCACACAGAGCGATCCCTGTTCCTACCGCCCTGTAGTAAATCCGATCTCCTTAACAATCACCACATGCACAGAGTGTCTTCATCTGCGGGAAGCCCTGCCTCAGAGTTCAGCAGCCATCTTCTGGAGACCTTGAGCTAGCTAGTGTCACCTCATCGAGCTCCTCCTAGGTTTCAATAGAAAGCCTGTGAGATGACATTTTCAACTGTTGGAGCCTCACGTGGGACTAGGCTAGCCCACACCTTGATGTCTCAAGATTGTGAGCCGCCTACACTGCACGCCCAACCTCTCCATCACTACACTGCCTCACCATCCAAGGCACCACGGGAGTGAGCACCGTGCTGAGGAAGAGAAGGCCAGGGGTGGGCAGAGTCTTTTGTGTAGACGTAAAGAAATCTTGACACCCCCCCCCCCCCCAGGGATTCTTTCACTAGTGGAGCTGAACCTGTTTTGAAGTGTTTCTGGAAAACTATATGGGTCCTGACATATCAGTGGGAACCCGCTTTGATGTTTAACCCCGAGATACAGAGCAACAGCTGAGCCCAGCCTTAACGTGTGCACATCAAATGCAAGTCCCCTGCTCTCAACCCGTACCTGATGAGCCAATCAGAATACCTTCATGTCTCCCTTGAAGCCTCACCCCAAGAAGGGCCATTCTCCAGACCTACTGAGCCACCAACACCAGACGACAAAGCAAGGCCTCTACTCAAGAGACTATAAATAAAAGGCCCACATGTGGAAAGATTCTTCCCCAGTTTTGGCAATACCGGGCAACCTTTGTGGGGTGGAGCCTACGAGGTTGCCAGGCCATTAGAAAAGTATCTTCAAGATTTAGGACTACAGCGCTTTAATGCAGGGGTTCTCAACCTTCCTAATGCCGTGTCCCCTTAATACAGTTCCTCATGTTGTTGTGACCCCCAACTATAGCACTACTTCATAATTGTAATTTGCTACTGGTATGAGGCGAAATGGAAGCATCTGTGTTTTCCAATGGTCTCAGGCGACTCCTGTGAAGGGGCAAGGGGTCACGATCCACAGGTTGAGAACGGATGCTCTAATGGCTCTTTTTCACTTTCAAGCCTCAAAGTGAGAATATGAGCTCTGACACACCCTTTCTACCGTAATGGCTACCTCACCGCAAAACCAACGGAACCCACTTACTCTCCCACACGGGAAGCCAGCGTGGAACGCGTCTCCTTGTAAGCTGTTTATCTCAGGGAGTTTCTCGAGTCAACGCTGGCTGAGCACTGAGGTGGACGTGACACCACACGTGTACTGCCACTGAGTGAAAACTCTCACAAACCAATCAATGCAGGATGTTATTTTACCGGAAGTGGAGCAAGGCAACCATCTCACCCCCCCACACACACACACAGTATGTCCAAAGAGGGATGAGCTCAACCTTGCTATAGGTCCATGCAGCTCGAAGGGATAAAGATGACAGCAGATGGTCTGTGACCTTGTGCTGGGCTGAGGTTTGGCCTACCAGTGCAAGAGAGTGACTCCTGACCACAAGAGCTCTGTGTGAGCATGCTGTATAGACCTTCCAGGGGCTTGGGGAGAGCTTTCAAATCTGGCTGAACAGTAGTAACTAACTGTTGCATTTTTGTCTTAAAAATTAAATTTTACATGAGAAAGACAAGCCAGGATTGTTATTGTCCTGTATTTCAGAGATGGGAGATGGGGGGTAGTGGTGGCTGAGGCGCCATGGTGCAAAGTGCCAATTAGCACTGGGGGACCAAGGGGCACGGGATGAGATTAAGGAGTAGCACAAAGTCACAGATCCAACAAGCTCATCAGCAGCAAGGATAGATCAGCCCCCATCTAATCCTCTCCTGTACCCACAAGCAACCAAGGGGATGCTCTGGAAATACATACAGCATATCGGGGCAGTTGTCCGGCTTGTCCAGAAGGCCGCCCTCCATGACGAAACGAAGAACTTGCTCGTTGGACAAGCCCTGGTACGGCTGCTCAGCCAGCGTGGCGATCTCCCAGAGGACGACCCCAAAGGACCTACAGGTGGAACAGAACATGAACAGCTCAGAAAAGGATGGGAAGGATCACATCCCCTCCTCGCCAGCATTTCTTAGACTCTGGGTCCTGAAAAAAGTGCCCTCAATGTGTACTTTGTGGATGTCAAACCAGCCAGCTGGCTACGTGTGGGACATCTGTTCTCCTTTGTCACCGCTAATGCTTCCTGTAGGGCTACTGCAACCCAGGTGGCAGGGCTGAGGTAGCTAATGTTAGGGGCTTCTAACATCTCTCACAGTTTTAAGAGCCCGATCTACAGCGGACACATTCGGTGCCTGGTCCCAGCCATTACTTGGACATAAGCCAAACTAGCAGGTTCTAGCCTGGCCACTGACCTGGGACAGCTAAGCATCTCGACTATCTCCTTCAGGTACTCCTTTCATGCCAGCTTAGAAATCTCTACGCTAATGGTTCTCCACACCACTGCAAAGAAGAATCTGATTAGAGTTTTTAAAATGGGTATCTGTGCTCCCCAGAACAGTTCTGACCTGCTGGTTGTAGGGTAGGGAGCTGGGTCTGGGATGTCTAAAAGTTCTGTAGGATCTTGACTTGGGCCAAGGAAGATGAAAACCTATCCCTGCAGAACTCAGGAGACATGGCTGCGAAGGTGGCTGTGTCAGGGAAGGGAAATGGGGTGGCCGGGGGTGTGTGTGTTGTAATAACAAAGAGCCTCTTTGGAGGCTGCAGTGCCCACCCTCGTGTCTGAATTCCGGCCTGAGACAAGCCGTGATGTGTGTGGTTCTCTCTTTTTATCAACTGGTCTTGACCAGGTTCCCTTCCAAACCAACTTCCCTTGTCTTTCATGCTTTCACGGGTGCACCACGGGCTTTCAGGCGTTCAGTCACAAGCCTGGCCCCCAGCTCTGACTGCCATATCTAGATTGCTGGTTACCTGACTCTACAGACTCAGCATGTCAGCTCCAGTGTAACTCTTGCTGGCACCCTGTCCTCCTCCCAGACTCCCTGCAACCGACATCCCATTCTATCCCACCCCATCTCAGCTGCAGGTCTGCTCATAGGGTGGAAAGGAAGACAGAGAGTATAAACCAGAAAGAACAAAGATATCTAAGGGCTGGCCTCCTGCCCTTGTGAGGGAGGGGACAGTCCCTGGAACATCTCCCCAGAAGCTCAAATAACAGCTGTGAGAAATGCATATGATCAGGGTGTGGCTTGACCTGAGGGTACCTCCCTACACCATGCTCCTAAGGTCTCCTACAAAGTCAAACAAAATCCTTCCAACTTTTCTTTGGATTTTTTTTACCTACTTCTGATTGTGAATTCATTCTAAAATGACTGCAATTCCTCCAGCAAACAGAGGTTCAGTCAGAGCTGAGAATCGGTTTATACATTCCAGTGTCCTTGCTGTCCCCAGCTGTGTATGCTCAAAGCTTGGGTTGAGAAAACAAATACCCCAAGCTCTGCCAGTGCCTGAGCACTTGCCGAATGAATTCAGACGCCTTCCCTCTTCATGCATTTTCTTACTGGTTCTTAATGGCTATGCAGTCGAAGTTGAGGAAATCTGCAGAAGCACCCCGTGTGCCTCTCGCTGTGGTGTACAGTGACAGCCGTTACTCAGAGTTGGGGTAGAGCGAGTCTGTGCTCGCTCTGTTTTCCTATCCTGTAAGGTGACCTCAAAGCTTCCAGAAGCACAATGCTCAGAACAAACAGATGCAAGTGTGGCCCTAGGTGTGCCCTCTCCTGCAACCTCATCTACACGTGGAACAGAGTACTCTGATTCGACAGAGAAGACGTAACCTCGGATGGGCTAATTGCAGAACAGACCTCATCCTAGAGTCGGGAAACAACCAGGCTGTGCTGGGTCATAGTCAAAGGCTATTTCCAATTTGCACCTGTCTTCCAAACAAGATCCAAGGCTCTTGACCGGGAAAGGTTCACGAGGCTAAAGAACTGATGTCAGTCACTACTGAGATAGTTTCTCTGTGTGGTCATCTGCCCTCTGAATAAACAAGCACCGCTTCTGTAACACGACAGCAACGGGATCTCCCAAGTGGACAGCCAAGACACTTGCTGACATTCGAGGAGGGGGACGTGCCAGGGCTCCTGCCTGCCAAGAACTCCAGTTGTATTTTGGAACCTGATGACCTCCACACGGTGTTTCCAAGGAACTGCAGTAAACAGTACTACAGAGAAGTCTTTGCACCCTCTGGTCAGTGTACTACTACCACAAGACACTTATTACTAAGGAAGATGCTTTGGGTCAGTGTATTGGCTAGGTTTGTGTCAACTTGACACAGCTGGAGTTATCACAGAGAAAGGAGCTTCAGTTGGGGAAATGCCTCCACGAGATCCAGCTGTAAGGCATTTTCTCAATTAGTGATCAAGGGAGGAGGTCCCCTTGTGGGTGGTGCCACCTCTGGGCTGGTAGTCTTGGGTTCTATAAAAGAGCAGGCTGAACAAGCCAGGGGAAGCAAGCCAGTAAAGAACATCCCTCCATGGCCTCTTCATAGGCTCTTGCTTTTTGACCTGCTTGAGTTCCAGTCCCAACTTCCTTTAGTGATAAATAGCACTGTGGAAGTGTAAGCTGAATAAACCCTTTCCTCCCCAACTTGCTTCTTGGTCATAATGTTTGTGCAGGAATAGAAACCCTGACTGTCAGGAATAATGGACATCCAGTGTCTGTCTGTCTGTCTGTCTGTCTCTCTAAGTGTGTGTGTGTGTGTGTGTGTGTGTGTGTGAACAGATGGGACCAACAGAAAACTACAACCACTAAGACTCAAGTTTTGGGTTTAAATAAAGCACTGCCTTCAATCTGAAGGTTCAGTGAGCTGAGGCAGGAGCACATATATAAACAGTTCTAACTGAGAGTGGGGAAAAGAGAGGGGGTAACAGGCACAGGGAACAGACAGAGGTGAAGGCTCAGGCTTCAGGCATTTCCCCAATCCTTGGAAATAGAATCAATGCTAGCTAAAAAGGGAAGGAAACGTTGGTTCTACACACTCCCTGGCCTCCCACAGATACCTACACACTCCCTGGCCTCCCACAGATACCTTTTTTGCTTTAATGGACTCCACACAGGAATATCTAAAAGACAAAGGGCTAAATGACACTGAGAGCTGAACTCAAGGCTGACAGCTGGTCACAGTGAGCAGAAACAAGGAGGAGAATGACCCATGAGTGGGAAGGTCCAAGCTGGCCATGGAGGGAAACTCTCATACCAGACATCAGAATGAGTAGTGAAGACGCCATCCTTGAGCGACTCGGGAGACATCCAGCGCACAGGCAGCAGCCCCTTCCCGCCTTTCCGGTAGTAGTCTGTCTCGTAGATATCCCGTGTCATACCAAAGTCTGGAGGGAAGACGCACAGTTACTTGGCTGGACCGGGTCTTGGGGCAGAGCCCTGTCCTTCCCCCATATTCAAGGTGAGACATATTCTTACTCCATTCTGAGAGGGCTTTAGCATCACAGTCACTTCACAGGAGAATGCAAGACCTCTCTGGGCTTAATCAGGCTCCTTTAAGAAATTAACTCCCTTGCGACATTTAAAGTGAGAGGCAGTTTGCAAATCATCCGAGTACCATGATTTTTCAAGAAAATATATGCAGGGCGTGGTGGCGCATGCCTTTAATCCCAGCACTCGGGAGGCAGAGGCAGGCGGATTTCTGAGTTCGAGGCCAGCCTGGTCTACAGAGTGAGTTCCAG
>NC_034590.1:40107776-40109212 GCF_900095145.1 Mus pahari | reverse complement strand
ACACACACACACACACACACACACACACACACACACACACACGCCACACAGAGCAAGGATGTCGTTTTAAAGTTTGGTCAAACACATGGGAGAATGTAGATCCCATTTACTTGGTAGTGTGTCTCTACTGCTGAGGAAAAGGCCTTCTGCCACTCCATAGGGGACAATGGACGCAGTAAGAACTCGGGAAGGTAAAAGGACAGCGAGCAGCTGAGCTGCTCTTCACCAGGCTCCTGGAGCTACTACCCAACACCCTTTCCTAACACAATTCTCTCACTCATTTTTGAAAACAATTTCCACTTTCTGGGTCTCTTGAAGGTGTTACATCATCATGGGGGTGGCAGGCTTGCTTTTTTATAATCTCATTATTACTGTGTCTTTATCTGTTTTTGATTTTCCACTCAACCACACCACTTTTTTTTCTCACATAAACTCTTCCATTTTCCTCCCCTGGAGTAAAGAGCTGCTCTACCTCTAAAATGTCCCTTCGCATCTCTAAGTGGTGCCACAAAGAGGTGAGGTACAAAAAGGCAGAGCAAGCCCTACGGAGAACGGAGAACGAGGTTGCATGGATGTTAACCCAACACAACTGACTTGCACCGCGTCTGAGCTACTGGCTGCCTTTCTCGAACTGATTTAGGGTGTGTAATCCCTGAGATGGGGGGGGGCACTGGGGGACACTGAGGAATTCGGAACTCGTCTGAGGAAAAAGGAAGTGCTTAAATCTCATCTCTGAATTAATCCAGTGACATGCAAATGAGAGGATCTGCTTTGACTTGCATAAAAGGGGAATTCTAGAAAACAATCTCTCCCCTGAAATGCGAAAGAAAAATAGAACAACCCCCTCTTCCTAAACGGGCACACACAATTTAATTCTAAAAAGAAAAATCATAATTATAATAGAAAATATCCTCATAAATGCGCCACATGGTTAAATGGAAAATATAATCCTTACTGATTTGGATTTAAAATGGCAAAAAGCACATGAGCGCACAAAAGCATTTTTCCAACTGTAATGCAAAATGGGACCAAAGCAGCCTCACCAAGTTCCTGGCTGCGTTGGGAAGGGTGCATAGCAGGGCGAGATGAGGACACGGGCACAGGCTTGCTGTCTGAGCACCTCAGGCTCTGTCCTAATCCACTCTCACTCCCCAGGTGGGGAAAGATGGCACAGGGACAGAAGGCACGTGCCCCAGGCCACTCAGGAGCACTGTGTCCTCTGAGGACTAAAATCTAGATCCCCACACTTAAGGGAGGGATGGGAGGCAGGAAGGACCACAAAGGCTAGTAAGAGGACACGCCTCTTATCTAGAAACTCTGGGGCAGGGTATCCTCTTAAGGGCTGCCCACCAAGCTGGGCTCCCAGGGATCCGAATGTGAGTGTGCAAACCCAGAGACATGCTGGGGGTGTCTTCAGTAACCCCACTGACCGACAT
>NC_034590.1:40092776-40102776 GCF_900095145.1 Mus pahari | reverse complement strand
GTGTGTGTGTGTGAGAGAGAGAGAGAGAGAGAGAGAGAGAGTGTGTTTGTATGTGTGTGAGTGTGTGTGTGAGTGAGTGTGTGTGTGTGTGTGTGTGTGTGTGTGAGAGAGAGAGAGAGAGAGAGAGAGAGAGAGAGAGAGAGAGAGTGTGTGTGTGTGTAATGGGGTCCTGAGTCACAGAGTCACTCTGGCCAAAACCTCTGACAACCTGAAGACTGACCTTTATTGAGCACTTACTGAAAAGGTTATCAGTCACAGACATGACCCTGAGGTAAAGAAGGGGCACACCCCGAGGACCTCAAGGGACAATGTATGCTAGGCAGTCAAGTGTACTGGAAAGTCAGTGGGGGAGGCTGCCCAGCCTGAGTGGGGAGCTGTGGGAAGGGTTGGCCATGACACGTGGTAGGGCAGCTGGGGTTGGTGTAAGATGTAGGCAGGGGTAGCGGGGATGCAGAAACAAGAGCACGGAGATGCTGGAGGCTGACTGGGTGGGATGCAGAAAAAGACCTTTCAAAGATCCCAGTCTGCCTACGGTTGGACAATCCTATATAGAGGGGACTGACAATAAAGCATCTCTCAAGGCACTCAAGCAAATGGACTTAAAAGACATGTTTCCTACAAGCCAGCTCCTGAAAAAAGTGCAACAGCGAGGAACAAAACTGACCTCCACTTCTGGCCTCAGAGACCGGAGATAACTTTTGAGATCGCCACGTGTCATTAGTTCCATGATGACCAGGGTGGGCTGGCCTTGGGATACCACACCCAGCAACCGGACCTGGAGGAATCAAGAAAAGGACTCAGAGGGGGAGGGGGCATCCCACACGGTGACCTATGCCTCTCGGAACTGGGTGGTGCTGGGCCTGTGGCCAGGAGTGGAGTTCTGGTGGGAGGGTGAGGCTCCTACCTCAAGAGTCTGTGGTTAGTAAGAATGCAATGGGGAAACTACCTATTGGGAAGAGGGCAAGACAACAATTCCGTAGCTGGCCAAGGACACAGAGGGTGGTCCCAGGGATGCTTTCTGTCCATGTCTGGTCTTGGCTTCTTACCACATGGTGACAATTGAACTCTTTCATCACCGAGGCCTCGTTGAGAAACTCGATTCTTTCACGCATACTTGCAGCCTCGTTCACCGTCTTGATGGCCACTCTGGTTTCGGGTTCATCCTTGACCACGCCCTTGGCCACTCCTTCATAGACCATCCCAAAGGACCCTTGTCCGAGCTCTCGGTTCATGGTGATCTTCTCTCGAGCTACCTCCCATTCATCAGGCACGTACACTAGTAACAGACAGGATGGAAACAGCCCTCAGACAGAGATTACAAGATGCTGTTCCCTAAGACGCACCGAGGAGAATATCAAGGTACAAACAGTCCAGCACAGGGACTCAATCTTTGAGGACTCCATGACACTTGGAGGGTAGTACTAGTAGCTAAGAACCAGGAGGAAACCAAGAAACCTAAGAGACAGGGAAACCAAACCAAACCACACCACAGTGGTTCCTTTTTCATACCCTTGTCAAAACCCCAACCCAACAAAATAAAAAAAGCAAATTAGCCCTAAGAGACAAAGAAAGTGGGACTTCTGTTTTGTCCATCTTCATCAAGGGATGATAATGTAGGTCAGAAGGAGAGAACAGTGGGAGGGGAAAGGACCAGAGGGAGTGTCAAATCTCCTCCTCCCTGGATGAAGCCAGAGGTGAGAAACACCCTTCTGCATGGCCTGGGTGCCCCACTGTAGGCTTTCAGCACTTGGAGTCTGCTGCTCCAACTGGCATGTGCTGGAAGTAAGGCATACACTGCACTTCAAAGACTTGCTTAAAACAAAAGGTATTTTTTTAAAAGATTTTAAAATTCATGTATACATGTGAAAATCTCTCTCTCTCTCTCTCTCTCTCTCTCTCAAATGTGTGCATGTGTGAGCACACATACACACATGCACACATTTGAGGCAACACATGTGTTTGGGTGCCTGGGAAATCCAGAAGACAGTGTTGGCTTCTTGGACCTAGAGTTCCAGATGGCTGGAGGTATCGTCACAGAGATGCTGGGAACTGAACTAGAGTTCCCCAGAAGGTCAGCAAGGCTCTCAACTGCTGGGCCATTTTTTTCCTCCCAGCTTTGTGTTCCAAAGACTTGGTTAGAAACAAGTTTAAAAAGATAGTTTTTATATTAAAACTGACTGTTGGATGTTGTGGGCTAAATGAAAATTCTAACAGGTTTATCTCATCAGCTTTTATGCTTAAAAAAAAAAAAACATGGCTACTAGCTGGGTGTGGCCACAGGAAGCTGCAATCCCGGCCCAGCCCACTGGGCATGGAGGTTAGAGATGGGGTCTGCTGCACTGAGGGCATCTTCAGATCCTGTCTCAAAACACCAAGACAATGTGTCAGCCACCTGTGATGATATCAGACCTGTAGTTCATGTGCTTCATTCCACCTCTTCCATAGCCATGTCTGACAAGCTCAATGTGGCTGAGAGGGAGAAACTCAACCAAAACTAAAGAAGGCAGAGACTCAAGAGAAGAGTCCTCAGTCATCAAAAGAAACGGAAGAAAAGGAGATGAGAAAGAGCCCCCCCCAAGCGCTGAGGCAGGCCTTGTGCACTACAAGCACCGTCTTCTTGTATTCCTCCATACAGCTGTCTACCTCTGGAAGCTGCAGAGGTTGGATCCAGTTTAAGCTGCCCTGCTGCCCCTTTTGCCGAGATCTAGTGACTACAGACTGCCTACTTCTTCCACAGTTCAAATCCCAGATGATTCAAGGTGCCCTGCAGGCTGTAAAATGCAGTTTAATCCCAGGGCTGTGCTGTGTTGTTTTTCAAGTGATTTGGCTTAGTGGAACGAATACTGTTTTAAAACCATCAATTCTGTGAATGGCTGTTTTCCCTGTGTGCATCTGCACCGTATGCACATAGCACCTGGGTGCTCCTGGCACGGGGGTCCGGGGAATCAAATCAGGGTCCTTCTAGAAAAGCAGCAAGTGTGTTCAACTGCTGAGCCATCTCTAGCCCCGGAATGCATAAAAGCATTAAAACAAGAAACCAAACCAAACCCGGAGGCCAGGGTCTGGAGCTGGCTGGCAGAACTCTTGCCTAACATGGATGAAGCCTATGACCCCCCTTCCGGGGGGGGGGGTCTCTAGTGAGGCAAGTGAGCTCTGGGATCGAGGGGGACTCGGTAGTGACCCCGGGGCTTTGGCCTGCACTCTGCAACGCCAGGAACCTCCCTGACACGGACCTGAACGGAATTCCTTCTCCAGCTTCCATTTTTGGTTATGCTTGATCTGGTTTGAGAAAAATAAATAAACGAATAGTTCTCAGAAGGAAGGGCGAAGAGAAGGAAAGAAAATAAGAGAGGCAAGTAAGAAAGACCAAACACAGGCTCCATCCCGTTAACACCAGTGGGTACAGCGAGAAGTGAAATCGTATTAAATTAATTCATAAGATCTGGAAAGAGAATACCTGCTCCATTAGAACCCTGACCTAACATAGTTACTGACAGCCCTGTCTAACAGAGGACGGCCAGCAGACACGGCAAGAAGGAAGCCCTAGCTCAGAGACGGGCCTGGGAGGGGAATCACGGCTGTGTTTGCTTTTATACTTTTAGATGCTGAGCTGCAGCTGGAGGCGGGAGACCACCAGCAGGTCATCATGGTTATTAGTCACCCCCAGAGCACTAGCCCTTACCTCTAAGTGATGCCTCAAGGGAAGGGTGTTTATTATAAATTCGGGGTTGGGGACCCCACTGACTTGTATTGTGAAGAGTGGAACATACATCTTGTAGTTTGAATAGGAGTGGCCCCCATAGACTCACACATTTGAATGCTTGGTCATTAGGGGGCGGTGCTACCTGACAGGGATTAGGAGGTGTGGCTTTGTTGGAGGAAGTGTGGCACCAAGGGTGGGCTTTGGAGGTTTCAAATGCTCAAACCAAATGTCTTGCTCTATTTTTGCTGCCTGGTCCAGATGTAGAACTCTTAACCCCTCTCCAGCACCATGTCTCCCTGCATGCCACCATGCTTGCTGCCATGGCAATAACGGACTAAACCCCTGAACCTGTAAGCCAGCCCCTTTAAGCCAGCTGTTGTCACGGTGTCTCTTCACAGCAGCAGAACACTGACTAAGACACATACTTTATGTCTATTCACTTACTCTTACTGGCTGATTTGGGGACAGGACTGCTCTATCTTGTTCATACTTGCCTTGAACTTGCTATGTTAATCCAAGCTAGCCCCGAATTGACAAGACAATTTTTCTGCCTCAGTGTCCCCAGTACGTGGATTACAGGTTCGTGTGACCACATCTGGCTCCTGTGCATGTTTTTGTATTTCATGGAACATGTATGTCAGGTAATTTCTCAACTAGAATTCTGTCTTCCAGAGGCCTCAGACAGCTTGTGACCCTGCAGAGGCTGAGCTTGCTTAGGAGAGCCTAGGAGGCAAGGTCTTTATAACACCTCTCTGTAAGGATGGGGACCACTGTCTCCATTTATTACCTCTAAGGAGCCAGGCTAGCTTTTAATGAGAATCAACTACACAGCTTGCCGCAGAGCATGGAGTTAAAAGCCCATCACATCCATGCCCTGGGAGGTCCCTGAAGTTAGCTCTCTCAACCCTTTTTCTAAACTCAATCCAGCTGCTGCCAGAGCTGTTCATAAACTGCATACAATGTTATCAGCACTTTCCTGTAGGGGATTCTCAGTGGCTCTTGACAACAGCAACATGCAGATTAACTCTGGGAGAAAGAAGTTTGTAAAGCACCTTTCAGATGCAATGTCACTTTGTAGCTCTTTAGGCAAAGGGCTTGTGCTGCTGCAGTGCTTGTCAAAAGGCCAAACAAACCAAGTGCAGATGAGGTGACAGTGTTCTCACCTGTTGACCTGGGTGGTGACAAGTTTGTTCTTGCTTTGTTTTGAAGGGGGGAAAAAGACAATTTCTCTGGCACCTCTTTTCTCTTTTACAATTATTGACCTAGACACAATGCCTGCATGGTTCTGGCTAGTTAAGAGACTGAGGTAAGGTGCTCGGATCATCTGAGGCCAGGAGTTTGAGGCTAGTCTGTCTAATATGGTAGCTAGCGCCTTTATAGAGAGAACCTGCCTCAAAGCAGAAAAAACAAAACAAAAACAAAACAAGTTCTTTGTATAAACAATGCATATTTAGTTTCTTGATTTTCCTCGTTTGCTTTCTTGTTTGTTTGGGTGGTGTGAGGACAGAGCCCAGCTTCTGGAACATAGTAGGCAAATGCTCTATCACTAAACTACATATCCAAACTCACTTCATTTGTTTGTTTGTTTATTTATTTATTTATTTTAAGGAGAAAGATGTTCTCCATAAGTAACTACGCTTTCAAGTATAATGCTTACCCTTCTAGTGTGTTTTCTATGCTTTATAGGCCCAAACATATGCACATATGCCTATTTAAAAAATAACTCTGTAAGACCTTTTGCAAACAGAAATAACATCATTATTCTGCACCTGATTCAAATTCAGAAGAGGCCGTTTTTGATTGGCTTTACTATAAACATAATCCAGTTATAGATGATTAAAGAAACCATAGTAAAACCATACGTACTTACATGGGGCTTTTAAATTACCAAGCATTCTCTCTGTTTTTCCATGTGAGCAGGACAATCAATCGGACTGTTTCTTATCTGGGCCGTATCTACTTACACTTCTGGAGCAAAGAAACATTCCTCCCGAACAAACTCCTGCACTGCGTAGACCCCCATCTAACCAGATTCCCTGTATAGCCCAGTCACCTCACGGCTCTTCCACACATCACACCACGAGGATTCAGGAGGAGGCTTGGGATGTCCCTTGCGCTGACTTCCCACGACTCAGCTGTGGGAGCCTGAACAAGTCCTTCTCAGACATTCTTTTTTTTTTTTTTTTGCCTGCATCTAGATGGGCATGAGAAAGCTACAAAGGCTAACCAAGGAGAGGAACCCCTCCCCAGTTTACTTAAAAGGTCTGAAGCCAGGCATAAGCACTCAGGGGGAAAAAAAAAGAGACCAGCAGCTACAACACAGGTTCCGAGTCAGAACTTCTGAGCCATCTAATTAAATGACTTTCATTAGTTACTGCCAAAGGGAATGTAAATGGGTGGATAGGTTGTATGACCCTAATCAGGATAGAACAGCAGAGGGATTCCAAGACCACACAAAGCTCTATAGCCTTCACAGGCCAGGGAACACCTGCAGCCCCACCCCGAGTTGATACCCACTCAGGATGCCTGGCTGGCTACAGCAGTCCTCTGACTAGACGGTAGTAATTAGAATGCTCCTTTCACTCTGGTGCCACACTTCAAGCGGCTAACTGAACTGCTTAGCAGACTGGCCACTGGCATCTCCAGAGCCTGGTTTTTATTGGGGCAGCCGAGAGTCCCAGAATGTCTGACAGTCACTGAGTGCTGAAGATGTTATTAAAAGACAAGAAGGAAATGCTACCAAAGGCAGATCAGAAGGCAAAGGTGCTTCAAAATTATGCCAGGCTTCTCGCCAGTCAGCACCCGACAGCTCCCATATTCCCACACCTTGGCCAGGACGCTTACCATCAGCTGCGCTGAAATACTCAGGGTTCACAGAAGCATACAGCACTCCATTGCCCAACCTGCTGTTATTTCTGTCAAAAAAAAAAAAAAAAAAAAAAATGAAAACAGGTCAACAAATCCCGTCTCTATACATTTCTGTAAATACTTTTTCTTTTCCTTCCCCCCCACCTCCCTCATGAATTATCTTGAGCAAGGGATGCAAACCATGCTCACTGCTAATGGGACCCTGGCCTGCACCCCTGATCCAGGCCCTAGTATCTGAGGACAAATTTTTCCACTTTTGTCCTGGCCTCAGATTAGAGCTTCTAAAGAAACATTTGTTTCTTTGCTTTACTGGAAATAACAAGGCCCATCCATGGGAAGCTAAACTGACATGCTTGGAGAAGCTCTTACAGGGCAGCAATCTGTGTGCTAGAACAGCCAGAAAGCAGACAGCGGGCACAGAGAAAGAAGCAGCACCGCCTCTCCCGTTGCTGTTAACCAATAGGAAATGTCCTTTTTTCCTCTCTGAAGAATGTCTGACGAGGAACTCTGGCTGCCCAGTCTGCATGGTATTTTCCCCCACAGACGAGCTATGTTCGAGTTCAAATCATCAAGACAGTGCACCACAACTACTGGCTTCCGCCAGCCCAGGCACTCACCTCTTTCTATGGAAGACATACAGCATGATAACCAGCCCCCCAACGATCAGCAGGATGGCAACCGGCAGAGCAATGATCAGATGCATGAAGTTCTCATACGTTGCTGCAGAGACAAGGAAGGAAAAAGGAAGATGTCACGCATGAGGTGCATAACTGTCTCACCTCATCTTTTGTGTAGGGTTGGAAGCATGATAAAAGCATCTCTGAAAAAGCCTTTACTCCCCTTATCGCAAAGTAGGAGTCTTTGAGGGGTCTTTTAGTGCTAGGATAAGACCAGCAAACGAACTGAATTGTTTGGGGAAAGAGGTAAATAAATACACACTGAGGTACACACTCCTTTAACGCACTGCATATTTTGAATACAGCAAGTAATTCTGAAGGTCAGCACTTGTTGTGTGTAGTTTTGTAGAAGTTTAGCTGAAGGAAAATGAGCAGACTCTCATACACATACTAGTTGCTCATGCTATTCTTATCTTTAAGAAAGTTCCACAGACAGCTTGCTCGCCACCCCTGTCCCCCCAAAGCACTGGATGACCCTCCTTGCCAATGTTGCTCTGAGTGTTCTACAAATATGTAAAACCAATTCAAGTCTGAACTTGCTACCAGTACCTGGGTGGTGGGTACCACAGGATGGCCTCCGGGGGTTTAGGTCTACACCTCTGAAAATTCTAAGAATTCTGCCAGATTCAAGAACTCAGTCTGTGGACAGGCGGAGTAAAATGGATGTACGCTGGGCATGGAGGAAAGAAGAGATGGGGGAGCGAGGGATGCTTCCCCTGAGGGAAACAGCTTCCCGGGCAGAGGAATGTCCTGCAGAGGGTATTGAATGATGATGAAGGGGTTTGGTTCAAGCTCTGTGGTTTCCACTCCACTCTTCAGACTGAGAGGAGTCAGGGGCTCACCAGTAAAGCCTATGTACTGCAGCCGTGACCAGGATATCAAGCTGTTCCTTAGTATGTAACACTGGCACTTAGATTTGGGGACAACCAACAGCTGTCTAACTGAGCACTAGGAGGAAATTCTTGCCCGATTCTGTAAACCTAGCCGACTCTCTGTAACCGACGACGACGAGGTCGTGGACACTAGAGAACCTGCTACTGGCGCTTTCCTGAGGCAATCTACTTTCTAACTGCAGTTTGAGTACTCCAGCTTCTACTCACAGGATAACTGCAGCTCTCAGGCCTCGCCAGAGAAGCCGCTTTCTGCAGCAGATGGAAAGGATTAGAGAAAACCGTGACTGGTCAAAATACAGGGAACCGCTGACCATGGGGTACCCATGCCCAATTGATATACCCCACACCACAACCTCCATAACAAATGCTCGTGGAACACTGCAAAAAAGGGCGTGGTAAGATTCCAAGAGCCAGAGAGGCCCAGGGTGTCTGCTGAGAGATGGTACCTTTTATGTAAGAGACCCACCCGCAAACGTGAAATCTCAACAACGCGGTTACCTAAACTTGCGTAATGACAATTCTCATGCTTTGAAGTGCGGGGAAATCTCTGAAGCCCCACCCTACATGAGAAGCTACGAGAAATTAATGGCTGCTGAGAGAAGGAGGATCAGGCTTTATCAGGCATAAGCTCGCTGATAGGCTAAGCCAATCCCAAGTGGTCATCCCTAAACACATACATGTACGTGTAACACTAAATGATCTTGGCAGAACACGTGTGTGTACACATATGTGTATATGTATATAGATATATTTGTGTCAATGTGTGCACAAGTTGCTTAGCAACAATAATTAAAGTAGTCATGAATCTGAGAGAGGTGGGCATGGAAGAAGTTGGGAGAAAGAGGAGCCAGATGGTATAAATACAGTATTCATGTCAGAAATTCTAAAAGGCTAAAACTAAAACAATTAAAAAGAAGCATCAGTGAACTCTTTCAAGGCCAGATTGAAAACTGATTCATGTACTGGGGAGATGGGTGTGTATGTGGACACACTGGGGGCCTCTGCACACTGCCAGGTCTAGAGGAGTTAAGGGAATGTACCAGTCTCCTGTGGCATGCTATGCATCGCTCCAGTCAGACCTCAGGAAGAAATCCTTTTCTATAAGCAAGATCAGAGAGGTGTCCTAGCTTTGCCAGGGCTGCACTGATAGCTGACAGGTCAGGTTCCAAAGCCAGAGCCTGGCTTTCCTGCAGCCCTGGCTCAGAACAGCCCTGGACTGGCTGGTTTTGTGTGTCAACTTGACACAAGCTGGAGTTATCACAGAGAAAGGAGCTTCAGTTGGGGCAATGCCTCCATGAGATCCAGCTGTGGGGTATTTTCTCAATTAGTGATCAAGAGGTAGAGGCCCCTTGTGGGTGGGACCATCTCTGGACTGGTAGTCTTGGGTTCTATAAGAGAGCAGGCTCTGAGCAAGCCAGGGGAAGCAAGCCAGTAAGGAACATCCCTCCATGGCCTCTGCATCAGCTCCTGCTTCCTTCCTGCCCTGCTTGAGTTCCAGTCCTGACTTTCTTCGGCGATGAACAGCAGTATGGAAGTGTAAGCTGAATAAACCCTTGCTTCCCCATGGTCATGATGTTTATGCAGGAATAGAAACCCTGATTAAAACAAACCCCAACCCAAAAACTGGGAGGCTGGATTCCTGTTATGTACCAGAAAGAATCAGTAAGACTCCAGTTAACGGGCTGGTGAGATGGCTCAGTGGGTAAGAGCACCCGACTGCTTTCCAAAGGTCCAGAGTTCAAATCCCAGCAACCACATGGTGGCTCACAACCATCCTTAATGAGATCTGACTCCCTCTTCTGGAGTGTCTGAAGACAGCTACAGTGTACTTACATATAATAAATAAATAAATCTTTAAA
>NC_034590.1:40072567-40092281 GCF_900095145.1 Mus pahari | reverse complement strand
TAGCTCTGGCTGTCCTGGAACTCACTTGGTAGACCAGGCTGGCCTCGAACTCAGAAATCCGCCTGCCTCTGCCTCCCGAGTGCTGGGATTAAAGGCCTGTGCCACCAGGCCCGGCTTTCTATTCTTATTCTTGAAGTACTAAAAAAAGCCAAATCCGTTTTTCAAATTAAATTCATTTCTGAATTAAGTATTTTTCAAAATGGATGGGATTCAGCACCTTCTAGTTTCTAAAAGTACACTCAGGCGTGCGCATCCCTGCCAGAGAGAAGCTCAGGGCTTTTCCTTTTCCCCTAGGAGAGTTCTTGGTTTTGTGTTCCTGATTCTACAGGTCAGGCTGTTCTGTGTTCTTCTGGAGTTTCACATTTCACGGGGACGCAGAGGAACTGGAACACATCCAGGACAAAACTGACCGAAAATTATCTATGCGACTGGCTTTCAAGAACGGGCCCAAAGACCTGAGAAGAATATTTAATCGGGGGGGGGGGGGAGGGAAGAAGTCTGAAGAGGAGTTTAATAGAATCCAAGCACCAAGACTTCCTTAAAAAATAGCAGGGGGGGCTGGTGAGATGGCTCAGTGGGTAAGAGCACCCGACTGTTCTTCCAAAGGTCCAGAGTTCAAATCCCAGCAACCACATGGTGGCTCATAACCATCCGTAACAAGATCTGATGCCCTTTTCTGGAGTATCTGAAGACAGCTACAGTGTACTTACATTTAATAAATAAATAAAATTCTTTTAAAAAAAAAAAAAATAGCAGGGGATGCCGGGCTTTCAATGTCCCCCTCTGAGGATTAGACACAAGAAAACCGCGCTAAACTGCATCTTGTTGGACACCGGGAAAATTTCCCAGAAGCTAAGAGCGCTAGCACGCGGCTTCAATCCCCCTGTGGGATGTGCCAACTTCCACTGGAGAAACCCCCATCAGAGGACCTCTTAAGATTCCCCCAGTGGCATTGCAGTCTTAGCTTTACAAAGGCAGCTACAGACAGGCCCTCTCCTAAGAAAAGCCAGGCTCACTTAGCTTCAGAAGCCAAGACTGCCCCTTCAGAGAACCAATTTCCAGAACTCCAGTGTACCCTGGGAATAAGCAGAAAGGTGGGGAAGGAGCCTGGAGAGAGTTGCAGAAACAGCAGTGTTGGCTTGGTAGCACAGCATACTACAGTTAAAACGTAAATGTACCCCAAGGCAGAGATGCTCAGGGCTTCGTTGCCAGCCTGTGATGTTACTGAGAAGTAGTGGCAACCTTAGGAGCTGGGTTCTGGAGGGAGGAAGTCAGGTCACTGGAAGTAGGTGTCCTGTGAGAGAACTGTGAAACCCGGACCCTTTCTGTCTTTTGGAGGTAACCAGCTTGGTTCCATCATGTGCTTCCTGCTTCTGACGTTCTGTCTCAGAACAGTCCAAAAGTAATAGAATCAACGTTTGGTAAAGCACGACAACCCCTGAAACTGTGGGGCCACCCCTCCAATCATCTCTGGGTTTTGTCACAACTGAGAGCTACTGTAACATCACAATGGAGAGTTAGCACATAAGCTAACGGATGGGACCAGGTTACCGGGCAAAACGTGAGAAAATTCAGATTCTACCTGACAGAACTCTTAGACTCATTCTCTCTCAATCTAGGTACATGGAATCCTAGCTTCCTGTTTACAATTCTATTTACTCCTGTCCTTGTGCAGTCACGATGAGGACTTTCGAATGTCTTGCATATCTTTGAATATCTGGCACTGACTAGGTGGGCTATCAAAGTGTTAACTGACATAGAGTCACATCGTTACTGTTTCTGTGGAGATAACGTTTTCTTAGCAATATTCAAGGATGCTTTATGAACTATAGCTAGTGTGTTATGAAGTTCACTCTTCTACCTACCTAAAGTTGTGTACCTTTTGAGCAACAACCCCTAAGTTATGTTCCCCTGGCAACCTGCAAGACTCCTCTGAGTTCCCCCTTTTAGATTTATTTCATATATACATGAGATCACGTTGTGTTTCTCTTTCTGCACCTTCTATTAACAGTATTCCATTACATATATGGACCACATTTTTTACCCAGGCATTTGCTGGAGGATACTTCCACTGTTTGGTTACTGTGACTAGTGGGCCAAAAAACAAGGGGGTGTAGATTTCAACACAACTAACTTCATTTCTTTTAGACTATAATTGCTGGATCTGTTGAGACCTTGTCTTAATAAAGAATCCAGAATAGATCACTAGGAACATAAGACACTAGGAAACAACAGTTCCCCATACTCTAGATTCTAGCCTCAAAGCTGAGCTGAGATTTTGGGGGGTGGGGGGTGCAAAAGGAATTCACATTTGATCCTACTGTAATATTTGTTTGTATATTACATGAACACAAAATAATCTAAAAAATTTGGTTTCTCATAAGACAAGTAAAAATTCACTATGTATTATTTCACCAAAAAGACTAAATTTTTTTTTTCTCGTGGTCAAACAAGCATGCAACCCTTGCATTTCAACATTTCACAACATTTACTTTTGAATCTGAATCCTAACATCTCACTCAGTGGTTTCTGTGAAGTGTGAAACATTACCCACTAGGGTGGGTCTGTGCAAAATAACGCACACAGTATCTTTCAATGCATACTGATGGATGGTGAAGCACAGACGAGGGGAGTAGACTCTGGTTGGGATGTTGTCCTGCAGATTCCTGCCCCGGAGCAGTGACACCAGACGATGCCTGGGAAGATGCTGACAGCTGGGTCAGCCTCACTGACCAGGCAGGAGACCGGATATTCAACTCAGTGCTTTGCAAAATGCCTCCATCTCTGAGCCACAGGGAGAGCAAAGGTACCTTCTAGGTGGTTACAATCCTCTTCTGTTACTCATAGGAGAAGGATCTGAGGCTCAGCATCTTCCCAGGCTGAAGTGATGGTGGCAGAGATGTGTGTACACTATGAGTAAATATCAAGTGTCTTCCTCTCTGGCTTGACACCTTCGTTTTCTAGCTATGGTTTTTCACTGAAAGCAAAGTTCACCAATGGACAATACTGGCTTGCTAGGGATCTGCAAAACTTTGACTGTCAATCTACTGAGCACTGAGGTTATAGAAGTACACCACCGCCCCTGGTTTTTGTCAAGGACTTGAACTTAGGTCTTTAAGTAGGCACTTTTCCTAATAAGCCACCTTCTCAACCCAGCAAGCTCTGTTCTAACAGAAAACCGGAGAGCCTCAGAAGCTCAGGGCTTCTGAGTTCTGGCCCAGCCAGCTTTGCAATTTACCGTGCGTCTCCTTCAATAAGACTTACTTTTGGCTGGGACATAGAAGAACACAGGATCTGTCCATGACCCATTCCCAGAGAGGGAGGTAGCCTGAATCCGGGCTGTATAGTTCCCTGGGTTTAGACGGTTAAGTTTGGCCCCTCCGTACTTCCTGTACTCCTGTCTGGACACACATTCCCGCTGATCCTATGGAAATGTAAAGCAAGTGTTAATTTCCTACAAGCATGGGTGAGATCTGACAACTATCAACTCAAGTCATCATGCTGTGACTCCAGCTGCCCAAGCTCTCCCTACAATTGTCCAGAGTATATAAAGGAAGCAACAATATCGGAAAGGTGGTCTTCAGGTTGGCACATGGAAAATAGTAATCAAATATGTTGGTAACTGAACAGAACTCCAGAGGAATGAAAGATCATCAAGACGTGTCTAGTCTGCGGCAGACGGCCTAGCTACAGTTTAATCGTCTGTAGATGAAGTCCAGCCAGCTCCATGCACCCAAGTTACTACTCAATAGAGATGGCGTTGCTAGAAGACCTTTATCCTCCCTGACTGCCCACCCACCTTTCCTCTGTCTGCTTAGCAGCCAGCAGACAACCAGTGTGCTATAGCATGTGCTCTCAGTGCTGAAACACATGCAGCTGCAGGCCACGGTACTCCTTACCTCGATTTGCGATCCGTATTTTATTTCATACATTAGGATCAATCCGTTGGGGTTCTCGGGTTCTGGCCACTTTAAAAAGATGGAGTTTTCGGGTCTTGGCTCCCAGGTCACTGGACCAGGAATATCATCTGCTCCTTCTGCATAATTAATGTAAACAAGCAGTCAAATTGGGCTTAGGTCCCCAGATGACAAATGGTATGCTAACTTGAGAATGACTCTTCCCCCCCAATCCGTGTATATACAGGACTCTGGACAGGGACATTGTAGGAGTTCTTTCCTGAGATGGCTGCTGGCACAAGGTGTCACAGCGCCTCCGTCCCCTCTGACTGGAAAAACATGTGGCCAAAACCTATGTAACATTCTCCAGGTCCATTTTCCTACCTAAAAAATAAAACAAGAGAACCCTTCAAACACAGCGGCCCTCGGGGAGGGCAGTGGGCTTTGGCGTGCTCAGCCTCCAGCTATGGCACTGACACATTCTCTGTAGTCCACACCCTCACAGCAACTGCGGCTACCACACGGGAGGGAGGGCCAGTTCTGAAGCTGGCCTCTGAGGCAGCTGTTCTGGTCACGATCTCTTCCAACCACCGCTGGCCTCACTTCTGAAACTGAGGTGGCGAACCAAAGCTGTTGGGTAACAGCCGAGAAAAGCCTGGGGAGATAAGCTGTTCCCTGTCTCTTCTAGGACTGGGAAACTGAGGCATGGGCGGCTGAGGGCTGCATGGGAGTGCCAGAGCTGATCTCAGAAGCTCCTACTGCCCCAGTTCCCATCATCCTTTGTTCTTCCCACTGACACCTCCTCCACAAATGAGAAGTGGCAGTTTACCTGGCTTCACAGACAGGCAAATGGCTGGCAGGGTGACAGGCATACCTAACTGTAGGAGGAGGCCCGCAGGCTGATCTAGCTGACCTCGAGGATTTGAGGCCTGGAGGGCCCCTCACAGGTCTGTGGTGTGCTAAGCAGGCCTTTGTGTTTTCAGTCTCTAGCCTCTGGCACTGAGAGAAGACAGGCCTTTAAGAGACTGGGCGTCACTGAAAGAAGTGATGAAACATGATGTATTGCCCCAAAGCAGTGAGAGGCGAGTGCCTGTGGCCTAAAACTCCTGAAACACTAAGACCAAAATAAACCTTTCCTCCTGGTAAGACAACTGCCTCAGGTATTTTGTAATAGCAACAGAAAGCTAACTCATTCAGCTGTGCACAGAAGGGCACAGGGGTGTGTGCACACGCAGTGTGAACCAGGCCAAGGAGTGACAGCCCTGAAGGGGGCTTGTAAAGACTTTCTATGGTAAGCCTGGATGGGAGCTGGCACTGGGAACCACACAGTCGTAGGCCTGAATCTAAGGGCTGTCAGCCTCCACCCTCGGCCGGAAGTTGGCCGTGGGGCTACCTGCCATACCTGCTGGCATGGTTCTCGCAAAGACGAAGTTGGAGGCGCTGCAGCCCAGCTTCTCAGCCTCGTGGTTGCAGCTGTGAATATCGATGCGGTATAGAGTGAAAGGCCGGAGGTTGGAGATGACAGTCCTCTCCTTGTTATCCACTCTGCTCTCAAAGAAAGGGTACTCTGTCTCGAACTCCTCCGGGTCTGTGACATTGTAGGTGTCAGCTACTGTGGTGTTCTTGCTCCGGCTGGACATGGTGGTGTTGGCCACTTGCATGACATCTCTCCGCCTCCTTTCGGGTCTGCAAAGAGGAGAAAGGAGATCAGCTGCTAAGTTGTTTAGTTTTCTTCATCTTTTCCACAGCTAAGGTACAAGTAATAGGAAAGTCCTAACCTTGAACTAAAAGAAACTATTTAGGCTCCTTGGATAAGAACCAACAAATAACCAGGGGATTTCCTTCTTCATGACCCATCCTGTACTCTGCAACACCCTCAGAGAAACACACACACACACACACTCAGGAAAACATACACACTCACTGTACTGGCTGGTTTTGTTTGTCAACCTGACACAAGCTGGAGTTATCACAGAGAAAGGAGCTTCAGTTGGGGAAATGCCTCCATGAGATCCAGCTGTAAGGCATTTTCTCAATTAGTGATCAAGGGTGGGAGGGCCCCTTGTGGGTGGTGCCATCTCTGAGCTGGTAGTCCTGGGTTCTATAAGAAAGCAAGCTGAGCAAGCCAGGGGAAACAAGCCAGTAAGGAGCATCCCCATGGCTTCTGCATCAGCTCCTGCTTCCTGACCTGCTTGAGTTCCAGTCCTGACTTCCTTTATGATGTGATGAACAGCAATGTGGAAGTGTAAGCTGAATAAACCCTTTCCTCCCCAATTTGCTTCTTGGTCATGATGTTTTGTCCAGAAATAGAAACCCCGACTAAGATACCCACCCACCCATCCACTAATGGTTCTAGGAAACAATGTGTCAGCCATCCTTAGCCAGATATTGTCCTGTTTTATCCTATAGTGCTACTTGGTCAGGCCTGATGACTGAGCATTAATAAACAGGACAAACCAATCAGCCTCAGAAGACTGGTTGGGAAAGGTGAGGTAGGTCTAAGACCTTAGGCCTAAGACACACAAGGTAGAAGAGACCCAAAGTCCAACAGTAGTGGCTTCTTTGATCTTCTCTGAAATGAAGATGCCCTAGTTTAAGCAGCTAGCAAGTACCTAAATCCCAGCGCTTTTCCTGAGGAACAGGGTCTGCTATTGATGAATGGCCCCAGTCCCTAGTACACAGCATGGTCTTGGAGGTCCATCAAACCTGGCTTTGATTCCTCCTTGGCAGTGATACCTGTGGCACCCAAGAGCCTGCCTGTGATGGGAGTGGAGCCTCTGCCACTCACTGACTGGTGTTAGCTTAAGAAACTACAGAAAAGCAATGGGAATAGAGTCTGGGGCTCCCTCTCTTCCAGAAAAAACTTCTAACATTCATAAAAACTGAAAAAAAAAAATAAAAATATAACAACAGATAAGCAGCCCTATGAGCTGGAAGCAACCCTCAGGTTGTCGGCAAGCTGGGTACTGAGGCTGTTGCTGGCATTGCTTGTGACAGGACAAAGGATGAGAGGAACCGGTGGGACTGCACTCCATCTGGTAAGAACCCTACGAGTGTAAGACAAAAGGGAGCCTAGAGTACAGTGTTTGAGGCACCCTGGAAGTCGTGCCCAAGGCCTATGGATGTTCCCTAGGCCAACATCTGTAAGAGTAAGGTAGAGAGTCAGGGAAAGGGCTGCATGCTCCCTGGTCTTCAGCAGATGGATCTGCTATCAAAACCACAGTTCTTTGTTGGGTACTGACATGCCAGTTCCCATTAAAAGAATATAAACTGCCACGCCAGGACCCATCTCAAAAGTTAGGAATGGGGACTTGTTTTCATAATGCTGGGGAAAGAGATAGGAAATGAGGGTACTAGTCTATCATGCTCACACCCAGCAAACCGACCAATCAACAAACCACCTACCTCCATGGAAGGAAAGATAAAGGAAACCATTTTTTTCAGGTGTGTGTGGGGGGGCTAGGGAGATGTTCAAAACATTATTAATAAATTTCCTGCCTCCCTTTTAAAACACAGCAACACAAACGTGTGCCTTCATGTAAGAAGTTGCTTGTGTTTGATTTATTGCAAAATAATACTGGTCTACTTCTTGCCTTGACCCACCCCCAACAAACTAGGTTACAGCACCAAGCAGACCCAGTGGTCTCCTTAGTTATAAACACTGCACTCTTGCATATTATTTAACAGTTACTGTGGACACAGAGTCAGGACCACAAAGGGAAGCAATATAGGCCTCAGAAGACTGGGGATAGTTGAAACAGGGTGGTCCAGATGTGTCAACAGCTGCATTCCTGAGGGGGTGGCAAACAGCCTTACTCCATGAAGTATGTTGATGCTACTGGAAAAACGTGTACTGTTTAACACCTGAGAATGTTTTAGTGATAGAAACTAAGTGACTTCAAAAATAAAGATGGCGGCCAATGAAAGTCATTTACTGAACACCAAGTTTAGGAAGTAACTTTATAAATAGTAGCCTCCGTTCTACTATAAACTCATAGGCAAAGTCAGACAATGCAGAAGGACTAAATCTGACTTATTTGCCTTCAGCCCCCAGATAAACGGCGCACCTAGAATGACATGAAGGTAGGAATAGGTTTTAGGTAAACTCGGTTGTATGATGACAGAGTCACTCCTGTCATCTAGGGTGCTCCTTTACGGGACCTTGCGAGACCTTGTACAGATGCCAGATCTGTGTCTTGGCAGAAGGTAAAAAACAACCCCCCAAACCCTAATGGCCAGGTGTGGTGACCCCTATTTGCATGCTGGGTCTGTTTTAGGACACTGAGGTAAGGATGTGACTGAGAGAAAACTCGTTTCAAACCCACAGTACAAGCCCTGCACAGCCCCATCTGGGTCAACCACAGCCCTGCTGCCCTATCACTTAGCCTAGCATTCCACAGCTGATGATAGCAGCAGTCACAAAGTGACATCATCCGAGTATAACTAAACACTAGGGGCTTTCTGCTATGGTCGGTCTACCCTTGGTTCTCATGATGTATTGTTGGATGTTTGGTCACCAGTGGGGCAGCTGCATGAAGAACCTTTAGGGAATGGGCCTGTTACGGGGAGGTCCTGATGTAGCAGACAAGCTAAGTGCTCAACATCTGTTCAGCTTCCTGTCTGCCCTGAACATTCTGCTGTTCCGTAAGTACTTCTGCCACGTGACACACCCGAGGATGCCTTCAACAACAGAACCCACACCGGCTTCTTGTTCTTCTAACTTTAAAACTGTTGAGCTATGCACACCATCAAGCATCAGGTAATTTGTTAGCAACAATGAAAGAACTGATAATGTTCACTTACGACCTAAACCTCTGGCAGTACCTATAGGAGTCCTGGATTTGATTGACACCCAGTATAGGGGTGGGTATGGAAGGACCTCTGCCTGGCCTCCTTGGGACGCTCCATACCTGGCCACTCTCGTGGCTACTCTTACTGAGTGTTGGTTCAGGTGGAATGGTCCACATAGATAACCCAATGAAGGGACTGGAGGTCTGGTGTTGGAGAATGTAGGTCTGAGACCCCAGACTCAGACAGACAGTAAGTTACTGAGGACAGAGAGGTCACTGCATCTAGTTTTTAAAGCACCTTTTGATTTGTTTCCTGTCTTCAGGTTATCAAATTCAAGGAAACAGACATGATACAGAGGGGAACACGGGTAAAAAACAAAACAGCAGTGCATCCTGTCTCACAGAGCTGACTTCAACAGCAGCCCAGCAGCCTGCCAACCAACAGGAGCTGTTCCGCGTAGAGCAGATGGGAGTGTGCACAGCCTATGGCATCAAATGTAGCATTTCCAAAGGGCACACTCACCTGGGCACAAAGATGGAATTGTGAAGGAAATTCTCAAAGACTTTACGGTACTCTGCCTCCTCCTTCTCAGCCTGCTTCTCAGCTTCAGTTTTAGGGCAAGCGCAGCATGGCCCTTTATCACCACCACATACTTCTGTCTTGGGATTTTCTGTCACCTCCTCCACGTCGATGGTACCATCGGCATACTTTCTGATGGGTATTTTGTCTGCTTGGGGAAGACCAGAGTGGGAATGAAAGCCATGCAGGGTGTGCCTGTGAGCATTGCTGGTGGGGGGAGGGGTGTTGGTGTGCACTGCTGAGAAGCAAGCTCCGCATGTGACTGGTGTGACCCTGGGGCTCAGGTTCTTTCAGACAACAGGCCAGTAGCACTGCTTGCCTACTGCCTGCTGGCTGGCCGGCCCAGCTCACCTTTGGAGCAGTAGTTGTGCCGGTACAGGTAACCATCCTGGGGCTGCCGCTGCCACCTCACAATGTAGTAACTCAGGTTCCCATTGGGCAGAGTTGGGGGGTTCCACTTCACAATCAGCTGAGAGGAAGAGTTTGATGCCGAGAGGACATCCAGGGGGATGGAAGGGACTGGAGAGAAGAACAAAGGGCATCAGAGAACAGACTGGAACCCGAGGCTGAGGCTATCAGGGGCTTGACGCAAACCAACAGGAAGCTGCAGGCTTGACCTGGGCACAGAGATAGCAATGGACCAACCAGAGTACAAGGTGAACCTGAGCTTTGGAAAGATTACCAACTGGGAAGCCAGCCCTTTCTCAGAGCACTTGTTCTCAGATAATCTTTGTGCAAACACACATGGCTCACTGACCTGGAACTGAAAGGGCTATGAGGGCATAGCTGGGATTAAAGGGGATTCTAAAACAAAAACCCTAGAGTTGACTCAGTTGTGACAACTGTCGTTCTCTGGTGTGTATTAGGAAATGGCAAATTGGATGGCTTAGTACTTCACCTGTGATTGCAAGTTTTAATCTCTGATAAAGATGACAGGGAGCCAAAATGAAGAGTGGGAGTGGGAGCTGGACAATGTGTGGGATGGTTATATGCCTGGGTGAAAGGTCTGTGAAACAAGGATCAGAGACTCACAGATTCTGTAAGCAAACCATGATTCAGGAAAGCCAGTACGCCTGAGCCCTGATTCTATGCAAAGTTCTGTTACCAGGAAATGAGTTTAATAAAATGACTGAGGCTTACGTACTACTGACGCCCAGGCTCAAAAGTAGAACTGACTTATGTAAAAAGGAAAACATCCCAGGACCACTGCCATGTCCTCACCACAGCAAAAGAGATACCACAGCCGAAGTGTACCCCATCCCCAACACACACACACACACACACACACACACACACACACACACACACACACACACACGGCAAAGAACGAGGCCCACTGATTTTGGCAGTTTCCAAAGTGCAAGAGACGGGACCATGGTATGTCACTTAAGAATAAAGTCCAACCAAGCTGCTTTTGAATCTAAAAGATGAAAACAAGCTTGTACCGGTCAGTCTTATGTCAACTTGGCACAACCTCTCTGACAGAAAGAAACCTCAACTGAGAAGATGTCTTAGTATGATCAGGCCGTAGGCAGGCATGCAGGGCATCTTCTTAACTAATGGTTGCTAGAGGAAATGCCCAGCTCACTGTGGTGAGGAAGCCGCTGGGCTGGTGGTCCTGGGGTCTATAGGAAAGCAGGCTGAGCAAGCCACTGGGAGCAAGCCAGTGCTTCTCCATAGTTCCTGTCTCTGCTGGAGTTTCTACCCTGGCTTCCTTAACGGCAGACTGTGATCCGGATGTGGAAGTCAAATCGTTTCCTAGCCAGGTCTTATGCCACTACATCAACAAGAAGCAAATGGACAGAGGCTGTTAGGATGTACGCGGTGCTCAAGGCTCTGAGAACCACTGAAGAACAATACGTCGGAAGACCAAGACTGATGCGGAAGACAGCGCTCGATGCCTGGTCACGTGAGTGTTTTCAATCAGTATTTCCCAAACAGTTTCTTACTAGGTATTTCAATGACAAGCTTCCCAGATGAAGCAGAGGCACATGATGGACTACATACGTCACTATCGGTCCCAAGCACTTTTGAGGTCAGGGACCAAATGCAGTTTTTAATATTTAAGAAGAAGAATCAGATTTCTTAAGAATCTGCTATAATGATAAGAAATTCCTGCTGTGTTTTTTTTTTTCTCTCAAATCTGTTGCAATGATTCACTGGGAATTGTTACTCCCAAATTTTAAGATGAGAAATGTATTCAGTTATGCTTCAAAGTTCACTAAAGCAACCCTTTCCCAAGACTAGAGGCCTGTGTGGAAAATTCATTTCTATGAACACTTCAGGGTCAGCGACATGGCTATGACTATTTATGGGATCACTTCAGTGGTGTGGTGGTAGGAGTGGGGATGGATGAGCTTTGAGTTACTGGTAAGATCTCACTCTGACACTTATGTATGAGTCTGTGAGAACCGGTGGATCACGAGTCTGCATTTGTCTGCAACGCACCCTACTCATCAAACAGAATCTGCTCTTGGAGAATGTTTACTGTATGTGCTCCTCACCCCACAAACCCTTATGTGGAAACCCTAGCCTACAAAGTGGATAGGTCATGAGGAGATAGTTTTACTCAACTAGCATTCTAACAAAAAGGAGGTTGGAGACCCCTGTGTGCTCTTTTAGACCAGTGAAGGCACATCAAACAGATCTGTAGGAACCAAGAAGTCGGCTCCCCCACCAGTCACAGAATGCCCACGCTTTGCTCTTGGAATGGCGAGAAGTATGTTTCTTTGCTTTGTAAGCCACTCAAGTCGATGGGATTTTTGTTGTAAGAGGTCAGTCGTTATCTTTACAGTGAAGCCTATCTTTCTACCTCTCTCGTCTTTGGATATAAACTCACACATGTTTGCCTTTCCCACTTCTAGGTTCTGGAACTGGGGAACAAGTATGTAAGCACATGAAGAAGATGAGAAGGGATCAGTCAGTAATCGGTACCACAGTAATCTAAGCCTGCATTTGCCTGTTGAGAAAGCTGGTGGCTACGGAATAAAGGTAGAAAGCCAGCAAGCCACTAGAGGCAGGGGGTGCACCGGTCATTGTCGTCTTAGTCCCTGGAAGTCTGCACTGAGAGAGAGGAGACCAGCCACAGGTGGCTACATCCTGGACATTCAGAGAAACCATCCTACTGCCCTGGAGGACACAGGTTCAATGGCGTAGAACAGAGGCATTGACATTTAAGATGGTACCAAGTCTAGAAAATGGCTCAGGAGAATTTAAGGTGTTGGCAGTGAAAATATAATACAGTGTTAAGCAGCAATAATAGGCATCTCATTGCTAGCCCTACAGCCATACTGTGCCTATGTTAATAAAGCAAGCTTATAAAGTCAGGGAACAGGGATGGGGGTTACTCCTTCGGTGCGTGGATACCTGAAGCATTGGTACGAATGTACAAGATTTCACTTTTGGCCCCACGGATGTGGTCGTTTTCCACCATGGTGAGGGTCACAGCCTTGACATAGACAGCATACTGGGTCCAGGGCTTCAGCCCATGCAGTAAAATGCCAGGCTCCCCCTCCTTGTTCGGAGGCAGGTCCACATCCACCATGTTCCAGCTGTTGGAGCCACAGGCATCCTGCCCGTCATATTCCGTAACGTTTTTAAAGGGTCTGAAAGACAGTCAACACAGGCACAAGAACGTTGAAGGGCTCTGGCCTCAAAGCTCTCCAGGACCTTCCCCAGGGGCTGAGCATGCCATGCTTTCTATAATGGGGAACTCCAAATAAAACTCATCATCAATTAGATTTCTATACGAGAATAAGATCAAGCATCTGGACTCGGGAGCTCGACAGCTATGAACCGCAGAACTGATGAGCAGCCTTAGCGACAGCAAGGTCCACATTCACAGGGGCTGAAAATGCCGCTTCTAAGACATGTGGATGCTCATTTTCTTCTCAAGTGAGAGTTTAAAAAACAAACAACTAATTAAAAAAAAAAAACAAACAAGCAGAGCTGTTTAGTGCAAACAATAAATAAAAGACAACTTTTGAACAAAACTAACTTTCCTATCTCCCCAGAACTCTAAAATTTAAGTTGATAATAGCTACTTTTTTTTTTTTTTTTTTTGGTTTTCCGAGACAAGGTTTCTCTGTGTAGCCCTGGCTGTCCTGGAACTCATGCTGTAGACCAGGCTGACCTCAGAAACTCAGAACTCAGAAATCCACCTGCCTCTGCCTCCCAAGTGCTGGGATTAAAGGCGCGCACCACCACTGCCTGGCTGATAATAGCTATTTTTGATGCTTAAATATCTCATAATATTCCACTATTTCCTGATGGTCTCAGAGAGTGGCACCGGGGACACCAGCAGTCAGCATCGCCAGTACACTGGCAGCACTTTCAAAGGGAAGAGAGGGCGCTGCACAGATGCATGGTGGGTGGGGTGTCTACCGTGATGAGATGCAAGGGCTGCTAGCTACTGGCTTCTGAAATTATACTGACATGACTTGTGTTCGATTACAATGGGAGAAGGGCGGCCCCCATTTATACAAACACTGAGTGCTTTTGAGCTTTCTATTGTCCCTGGGCTGTAACAGTTCCCAGGACCCTGGGTCAAGCGGCAGCGAAGACACCAGGCACTGCCGCCAGCACCTTTGCTTCTGGAAAGGTGAGCACCTGGGAAAACGGATGACCACACAGACTGCGGAAACCACCCGGCCCCAGAAGGCCGAGTAGGAAAATGGGACATCTTAGGAAGCTCCGATGTGAAGTAGGCAGGATGGTCCTATCAAAGATCCTGGAAACTGCTGACACCTACGTCAGTCCCTCACTATTCTTTAATGCTAGAGGGCTCATGGCCCAGAGCAAAGTCTTGGGAAGGCCACGTATGCATAAAGTGACTGGAAGACAATGGGTCAGTTCAGGGTAACCTTGGTGTGCACCCCATGGGGTATTTTGGCGACAGAGGCTAAAACAATATTTTAACCAAGTCAACATAATGGCTTATGAAAGTTGGGAGGGATTCAGTTCTCTTAAAATTCATCCCTTTTCCCCTTGGGGTGAACCTACTCAAACACCATATAAACAACGAAAGGGCTGAGGCAGATACTCTCCTGACGTGCTGCTGTCTCGGGGTGGGACAGTTTAATGTGACAACTAGAGAGGTCACATGAGGATTAGGTGGTCGCCTGGCCTGATTCTTCACAGGCACCCCAAAGACTCTCTATTCAGCCAAGTCACACTACCACCTGGCCACCCCCCCCCCCCAAGCTTGAGTGAGAGGCCTGAACTCACGCCTCCTTGTAGTAAACTGTGAAGCTGATGAGATCCCGGTAGTCCGGTGGCCGGTACCGGTGCCACGTTATGATGATTCGGTTCTTCCAGGTCGTGGTGGAGGTGAAACGGAGAACATCACTTTCACCTGGGGCACAGAGGTACATCCATGAGTGACAGAAACCCAACCATCTCTGTGACGTCTATCTACTACTGCATCCACCTTCCCGGAGGCTAGCTGTCCACCCTAAGCTCTGTCTAGACTTTGTAGTCATCAGTCTGGTTTTCCCTCAGGAGTCCCAAGCATTTCATGGGGAAGCACCTACAGGTCCATCCTTCACTTCAGGTCACCTGCCCAGGGGATGGGGCGTGAACCTGTAACTGTTTCTCAACCAGTGGCTTCGAAGGGCCTCTTTAGCAAACAAGGTGGCCTTACCTTTCAGGTCACTCATAGGATGCTGGCGGCTAAAAGGGACCTAGTAAAATGACTGCAAATCTGTAGGCTGGATTGAGAAGACAGCGAGTGCTGTAGGTACAGACATGTGTTGGCAGAATTCTGTGCAGCCACCACAGGCACGGGTGAGACCACAAGTAAGCCACAAAGCGGAGCTTCTTAGTCAGAACAGGGGGGACCACGCTAGAAGGTTACAGGGCTTCCTTGGAGTCTTTTAGCAGGAATAAGACTGGGTGGGCACTGACCTGGGCAAGCCCTGTGCTCTGTGGCAGGTGCACCCTGCCTATGAGGTTTGGTCAGGTGTGGGGTCTGTCCTGATTTCAGCACTACATTCTAAACTCGAAGGTGGGGGAACTGAGCGTTAATATTCTGCGGGACACCCAAAGCTCTCCACTGAGTTGTGTTTAGCCCCCAAACCAAGCATTTCATGGGGAAGCACCTACAGGTCCATCCTTCACTTCAGGTCACCCGTGGGAGTCCTTGTGTCATATTGGTGAGCTGAAGGCAAGAGACCAAGAACTCCAAAACCATGAGAAGTCTTCTGGACAAAATGCCTTCAACAGAGACTTCCAGAGCACAGTAGGTCCTGCTCAAGTGTCACTCGGAGAAAACCCTGACTGTGCTTCCAGAGGTAAATCAATGGCTGGCACACTCATGACCTGTCAGGCCAGGCTGGCTGCCTCTAAGGGAGGAGCTCTTTGAAATGCTCCAATCACAGGATTCTGCTATGCTCTTAATGGGGAACAGGGGGCTCTGCAGAAAGGTGAGGGTGCTGGCTGTGTACACACTTACCACCTCTGCCTAACCACTCTTCTCAAGATGCCTCCTGGATCCGGAGGGTATCAGATAAATCTGGAAACTCCAAAGACAAGGCTAGCCCTCCCTCCACATGTATGCATATGTCTGACTAGCTGTTGGTCACATGCTAGTCAAGAGGGTCAAATAGAGCTTTAGCATTTCTGTTTGTTTGTTTTTGTTTCCTTAAAACAGGGTCTTATGAGGTAGCCCAAGCAGGCTTTGAACTTGCAATCCTCCTGCCTCAGCCTATTAAGTGGTGAGATTATAGGAGTATACCATCATGCCTGGCTCCATACAGGGCTAGAGGAGAGACTGACATCCAGGTCTGGGACCACATTTGGAGAGGGGCTGGGTTAACAGGCTGAACTCTAGTCTATGAGAACTTAGGGTGAAAACTCTACCACCAGGATAGTAGTATTACTTTGTCCGACATGTGAAAAGCATTCTGATTAAAAGACACGGGCTCACTTTGTTCTAGGGGTGCAGGACAGAGAGGAGGCCGAGTGTGAGGACCAGGACACTGGATGTCCATGGAAGTATTGTAGTGGCGCATCTACCCTGATCCTTCTATGGCACAGGAGAGAAAGGCATAGCTGGCCTGGAGAGGACTGGCTCTTTGATAAATATCGTTTGCTCATATTGAAAAGATACTTAACTGCATATGCTCTAAGAACCTGCTTGGATGTTTAATAGACTCAAACAGATCCTTAGGAAAATATATCACTATGAATGTATCAGGCACCCGCCCACTAACATGCAGAGGCCAGACTGCAGTGGTTTGACAGTCCACGGTGAAAAAAAGAGCCCACCCACGAATGCCAAAGACTGTTATCTGGACTGTGGCAGCCACAGGGGTTTGAGATACTGTCACTCACAGGAAGCTCGCTCTCCATTGTTCCTGGTGTTTATGTCCCCTTTGCTCTGGCGTCCCTTGGTTCCAGTCACTTCTTCCATGCGGTAAATTTCAGAGACACACAGCTTGGGGTTGAAAGCAAAGTACATTTTCCCCGACCTGACGGTCAGGTTCCGGTGGTTCCAGTCCCACAGCTGCTGCAAGTTCTGGTTGTCCAGGACGTAGAAGGAATAGTTCCTGGAAGCACAGAAATCCGCATTAGCAACCCACTGAGCCCACAGCCCCCTCAGGCAGAAAGCCTCTCTGTGGCAAGTGCAGCTCCATACCAACAAGGGGTTTGCTTACTGGGGCTTTGTAACAGCAGACAGTTGCGGTGGCCACTGGCAAAAAGAGGAGCCAAGGACAATGTTTTGAAATCGATTGGACACTAATTAATTTTATGACCTCTATTACCAACACACAAAGCTTCTCCCACCAAAGGATGTTCCTTGATTCATTCCCTGAGAAAATGCCTTTGGTTATTTCTCTCAGAGCCAGGTATGGACAATGTGCTTGAAATCAGCCTACAGGAGAACAGACATGCTTCGCTACTCAACTGGAACAGCTTACATACTAGCAGCAAAGACTGCCATTATCCCGGGAATAAATCCTACCCATGCCCAATCACCAGTGCATGATGGGATGGGAGACAGTCTGACTCTCTGTCCATTTGCCTCTCACTGCAAGAAGCCTTCATTTCAGTCCCTGAGAACGTGGGAGAGGAGAAACATCCAGTTTCTCCCTGGGATCTCACATTGGGGTAGCTAGATGCGGTGTCTAACATGGTGGCTTTCCACATTTAGTATACACACAGCTTGTTTTCAGTATCCCCTACTGCTAGAGCTTCTGGAACAGAGGCTCAGAGTGCACCAGGAATCTCGATTTCTAGCAGGTAATGCTGATAAACAGGAGTTCCTGGGCCCACCCAGAGCCTGCCAGGCCGAGCACGGCACTGTTTCCAAGGCCTAACTTCCACTAGAGGGGAGATGTGGGCATGGCCAAAGGGAAGACAGCTATTTTGGCTGCCCCAGTGTCGGGGGCAGCCTACCTTGGGGGTCCAGGGGGAGAGCAAGGACTCCACCTGGGTGTCTGCAGAAGGTTTTTTTGTTTTTGTTTTTAAACAAAGTTATTTCTAAATCCACCCACAGATCAGACAAACATGTCCCAAAGTCCCATTCTGCCCTAAAGGCTGTGTCCACCTAGGTACCACCTGCTGAGAGTCCTCACCCACATCAGAACTACTACCTAGGGGGGGGTCTGCTTTCAACATGACCTTCTCATACTGAGAATGAGTTACAGCTGCAGTGTTGCCAAGCAGCTCCTGACACTTCCTGGAGAACTCATTAGGGAGCTCAGAGGTGAGGACCCAGGACCGGAAGAGCCATGAATTCTCCACAGGACAAGCCACAAGCAGTTTCCTCGGTGCTATTAAGAGCAGCGTTCATGCACTCACAGTGTAGTAGGTGAAGTCTGAGTTCTTGTTGGTTTTAAGAGTCCTTATGAGAGCCAGTGAGATGGCTAATGCGTGCAAGGGTACTTACATCCCAAGTCTGGTGATCAGGACCAGTGAAGGAAGAACAGTTACTCTGTAAGGCTGTCCTCTGACCTCTGCACGTACGCCTCTGCACGTAATCCCTCTCACAGGTAAGAGTCCTCACATCTAGGAGTCGGAGCTCAAGTGTGATCTAAGCAGTGGAACGGAAGCCCCAACCCTCCTTGAGCACTTCAGCGCACGCTTCAGCGCAGGGTCTGCACATGCACAGGCTCAGTGAACCAGCTAGCCTTTGGTAAGGAGTGTTCCCCTACCATGCCTGTTTCTTGGAATAGGAAACAAAGACCCCAATCAAAGGAATCCAGATTGTAGTACCTAAGACTGTATGTCCTAAGGAGGTCCTTGGATACTGTCAGTCAGAACTGCCACCTATGGGACCCACCAATCTTTTTTTTTTTTTAAAGATTTATTTATTTATTATATGTAAGTACACTGTAGCTGACTTCAGACACTCCAGAAGAGGGCATCAGATCTTGTTAAGGATGGTTGTGAGCCACCATGTGGTTGCTGGGATTTGAACTCAGGACCTTCGGAAGAGCAGTCGGGTGCTCTTACCCGCTGAGCCATCTCACCAGCCCGGGACCCACCAATCTTACTGATGTGAGAGTGGTCAGGATAGACAGACTGAAGGACAGGTGTAACGGTGGAAAGATTGGTCCCATTAGATGTCTTTCCTAACCATGGGCCATTCTTAGACGGCTGCCTCAACCCTAACCTCGCTGGTCTGGCTGCTCCCAAGTCTTGAGAGTCCCAGGAGACAAAAATCTGTTACTGAAGACACCTCCAGGCCAATTAATCAGGTCAAACCCCCATCTCCATCTAGGCCAAGGCCTCTTAGTAAACTAATTTCTCGAGCAGGAAACAGAACTGTACCGAAAATACCTTCCTTCTGAACCAAACATTCTTCTCCCCAGGGAGGAAGCATGAATTAGAAACTAGGAATTTGACAAATGAATGGCAGACACACAGAAACTCAGGGTATTTGACTAATCACTTTGAAAAGCAAGATTATCTTTCCACAGTAAACACAAACTTTCTCTCTTTAAACAATGCAGAGGAGGCTGGGAGCCAGAATACCAATATCAATAAAACCCAGGCATTGTGGAGCCTGCAGAAGGTAAAGAAAAAGAAAAACCTTCACCAAAATAATAATCAACCTGCTGGGGAGGGCCCGTCAACAGGGTGCCTGCCTCCCAACCCCCACCTGAGGCCCGATTCCTCAACTGCCTTCTGCAACATGTGAGAGTTAAGAGATGACCCCAGGTGGAGATTTGTCTGCACACCTTCAAAATACTAATGTGCTTAAACGGTCATTGTTTTCTCAAGGAGAGGACTAGTTAAGGAAACCACTCAACAAATGTGACTTCATAAATCGTTTCTAAGCTCACTGCCTTTTATATTCAAAGAATATTTTTAAAAACCAAACTGTTCATTTTTTTTTGTTTGGCTCTTACAGACTGTATGATCTCCTGGAGTTTTATTGAGTGATATTTTGACTCTTAGTTCGATCCATCCATCCTTCCTTCCTTCCTGTTTTTTTTTTTTTT
>NC_034590.1:40036229-40072477 GCF_900095145.1 Mus pahari | reverse complement strand
CTGTCCTAGAGCTCAGAGATCCATCTGCCTCTGCCTCCTGAGTGCTGGTACTAAAGGTATGTGCCACCACTGCCTGGTAGCTCATAGCTTTTTCAACACTAGAAAAAAAAAATCCCCTCTATTGGATGGGTTTCACCTGCCAATGCATAGACTTACTAGGAGGTTGGTCAACAAATTGGGGGCACTGTCACATGATAAGCACACAGCCTACACTTAGCTATGATCTGTGGCGACCGTTTCTAGGCCACCACTTCCCTTTTGAGTGAAGACTGCAGGGGACCAAGTGTAGAGTCTTCCATGTAGGAAATGATAACCAGGCCAGAGCACCTTCTCCACTGCTTATGAAGTGTCACCTGAGGGGTTTACTCAGCTTCTCTAGGGCTGCCAGTTCTCAGCCGCCCATGGAAGTATCTTTTCTGGTCTCTTCAGGCCCTGAGGCCAATTGGAAGAATTGGATGCTAAATATAAAAGGATGGTATAAGCTTTGAATCGCCTCACAAAGGTACAGGATGACCTGTGCTACTCTCTGAACTGTCAAAGTCCCCCCAGAACAAAGTCACAGAAACTAGGTAAGTCCTGCACCTTGATACAGGCAGGGCTGAGCTCGAGGTCTCCAGCCTACACAGGACCCCTCTTTCAAGCTCTTATTGGCATACTGGAAGCACGGACACCAATAACTCCTATCCATCTCTGCCAGGAGACACTACGACTGCCTGTGACAGCTGTCTCTAGAGGGCATCAGAAGCCAGTACACTGAAGCTGTCACCAATACAGTCATTTATCACGCTACTCAGTCCATCTGTAGAATTTTGGTTCACTTCAGTTATACCATCTACAAAGGCTCAGCTAGTATGGAAATATATACCCAGGCAAAACTAAACCAAGCACCACATAGATTGACAGAAAAGGCCGTTTGTTCCTGCTTTGTAAAAACAGCTTTGCTGAGGTACATTTTACCTTCTAAAATTGTTCTCACTATAAATATACAGCTCCACGGGCTTCAATAAATTTATACAGATGGCCAATCATCTTCCAATCATCCAGATTCAGAACATTTATATTAAAGTGAAGCGCCTCCCCCCCATTCTTCTCCCATCCCAAGGCATCTCCCCTGTATGTTCACATCCATGATGCTACATGTACCATGTTGGCTAGTACCTTACTGTGTGTTTTGTGCTTATACTGAGGAACCCTTAGATTATATCTGATGCACCATTTTGAGGAAATACTATGGAAAACGTTGCTAAGAGCATTCACACGTGATAGCTGCATACACATGCTTCCATATCTCTAGGAACAGCCTAGACTTGCCAGGCAACATAGTTAATTGTATTATAAAAGTCCCAAGTAAGTGCTAAAATGTGGTTGTGTTGGGGTCTAGTCCCAGAGACGTAGGACACACTGCAAAAACCTGAGTCTGCAAAGGGTAGAGATGCCTAAACAGACTAGGAATTCCAACTTCATACCGGGCCCCCTTCCTACTGTATTTTTGCTCTGTACAAGACAACAATCTTTGGCAGCACCTAAGAGTGTGAGCTTTTAATTTATTTGATTGCTCCCAAACCTAGGTTGTCCAAAGCAGAACATTTTTTTTTTCTTCAGATAATGGAAACATTTTCTCTCTTATTCAAGGAGAAACACACATCCCCATCCCCAGACAAAACACGTGATTTCCTTCTTCCCCGATCCCCATGCTTTGCTAGAGATCAGGTAGCAAGCACCACACACTCTAGGTCACGTGCTCTATCACTGCACCACACCACTGCTTCTGAGAAAACCCTTTCCTTTCTGTGTCTGTGCTTGAGTACACAGCCGTGCAGGCTTCTGGACACAGGAGAGAAAGCCAGAAGAGGACACTGGGCATCCACCTGTTACTCTCCACCCCACTGTCCCCAAACAGGCTTTCTCACGGAGTCTGACGCTCCTCACGGTTCAGGTCAGGCAGCTCCGCTGACCCCCAAGTTCTTGGGATCAGTCTGTCTCAGATCACCTCCTGGAGCTACATACGGGCGCAGCGAGGGTCAGCCACGCCGAGGATTCAAACACGAGGCCTCATGATTGCTAAGCAAGTGCACTTAGCTAGGGAGTCATCTCTCCAACTCCCATGATCTCATCTGAAATTGGGATGCTACAGGTGTGCCACACTACAGAGAGAGTGATGGCTGCGACCAAAGGGTCCTGCTGCTACCCAAGCGCCGTTCTGTGGCTGTCCACCCTGATGTCTGCTCTGGTGAGATTCTGCTTCACCCGTCCCCAGCCTGGACATCAGCCTACAGAAATGTCGCCTGATGAGCATGCATGACACCGGTAAGCAGGCCCAGAAAGAAAGAAAACACAGGAACTACACGCTAGGCAAAACACTTGTGTTCCCACGGGGGCTGCCGAGAAGGCCGAGCGAGACCAACTGCAGTGCTTTCTTGGATAGCTAAGGCTGAAGGATACCTTCACGGGGGGACTATTCCTCTTTCCATCAAAACAAAAAGCTTCAGAATCCTCCCGAATACTGGCCCCCTTCCTATATATATGTTGTTCTCGGTAGCCATACAAAAAGCTCAAGGAATAGGTTCCTTCAACACTGAGTTCAGGCAAGATTGCTCTAAATAAATAAATAAATAAATAAATAAATAAATAAATAAATATCAGAAGTGGCCTGGGGCTATATACATTTGAAAGATCACAGGGATAACATAGTCATTTCTAATCTTTGCCATGTGTCAAACATACACAAAAATACTCACAGAGTTACTCGAGCTTATGCTGGCAACTCCCCCACCCCAAGTTTACTGTCTGATTGGGGTGAGGTGTAACTTGGTCAAGTACAGCAGGGCTTCCCTTCCCCTGTAACTGTGATGTCTCACACATTCTGGGGAACACTGGGGAGAAGGCTATCTTAGTATAAACGACAGCTCCCTGAAATTAAATGTCAGATAACTCTTGCTAACACACCCCTCCTCAAAATCTCCAGTGTGTCCCAAGGCTTACCTCTACATCTGCATGTAACAGTGCCTCCTGTAATCCTAATACTGCCTACCTCTCCAGGAGCTAAATATGAGACAGGCCCAGATGTCATTCTGTGCTCTCTCCTCTTCTGTCCCTGTGCTTTCTAGTCCCCCAAACCCTTCAAGGCCAGCTCTGCTCAGGAGCCTATGTGGCCTTCTCCCAGTCTTCCGTTTGGTACCCAGAATGCCCTCCTTCCTCTTCTCTGGGGCACTCTGAAGCCTGTGCTTTGCACTACCCGTGTTCATCTGCTTACTACAAACCTTTCTCTCCTTTATTGGAGAAATGAGGAAGAAGTGAACCAGCTGAGCCTAATACAATCCGAGGAGAGACAAAGGTGAGTTGTTGCTACGGGTGGCCCCTCAAAGCTCTGGATTTCATCACAGGTGAAGAGAGGCAGACCAGAGAAAGCTACTAAAGAGTCTCAAATGCCCTAGCCAGAGATAGCCTTGAAGCAAGTGGCTCTCAACCTGTGGGTCTAGGACCCTTTGAGGTCGAATATCAGATATCCTGCATATCATATATTTACATTACAATTTGTAACAGTAGCAAAGTTACAGATATGAAGTAGCAATGAATATAGTATGGTTGGGGTCACCTCTACATTAGGTGACTGTATTAAAGGGCGGCAGCACTGGAAGGTTGAGAACCTCTGCTTTCAACAGAAAGTCTCCAGGTCTCACCTGCTCTCCCCTCCCTTCTCAAAGGCTAACAGCAGGACTGGCGGCAGCTTTCTGGGGAAGCTTCCCCAATACCAGAATCCTTAAAAAGACTTGGCTGATATTTATAATAGCCAGAAGCTGGAAACAACCCAGATGTCCCTCAACAGAGGAAAGGATACAGAAAATCTGGTACATTTACACAAAGGAGTACTACTCAGCTATTAAAAACAATGACTTCATGAAATTCAAAGACCAATGGTTGGAAGGTGAAATATCATCCTGAGCGTGGTATCCCAGTCACGAAAGGACACACATGGTATGTACTCACTGATAAGTGGATATTAGGCAAAGAGCCTGGAATACCCACAGTACAGCTCATGGACCACATGAAGCTCAAGAGGAAGGAAGACCAAAGAGTGGATGCTTCATCCTACTTAGAAGGGGGAACAAAATAATTAAGGGAAGTAGAAGATGGGAGGGATTTGGGAAGAAGAGAGGAGGAGGAGGGGAAAAGAGGGGTAGAATCAGGTATGGAAGGAGATGGAGGAGATGTACAGAGGGTCAGGAAATTGAACAGAAGTGTGTAGCAATGGGGGATGTGGAACTGGGGGTAGCAACCAGAAAGTCCCAGATTCCAGAAAAGCAAGAGGCTCCTGGGACCCAATAGGGATGACATTAGCTGAAATATCCCTCAAAGGGGAGGGAGAACCTGACGAGACCATATCCAGAGGTTAGGCTTGGTCTCCCGGTTGAGGGATGAGGCAACCCACCCTGCTCCAAAATTTTAACTCAGAATTGCCCTTGCCTAAAGGAAATATAGGGACAAAGAGTGGAGCAGAGACAGAAGGAAAGGCCATCCAGAGACTGCCCTACCTGGGGATCCATCCCACATGCAGACACCAAACCCAGACACTATTGCTGATGCCAAGAAGTGCTTGCTGACAGGAACCTGATACAGCTGTCTCCTGAGAAGCTCTGACAGATCCTGACCAATACAGATGTAGATGCTTGCAGCAAACCATCGGACTGAGCACAGGGACCTCAACGGAGGAGTTAGGGGAAGGGCTGAAGGAGCTAAAGGAGCCTTATATGGTATCAGTGGGAGGGGAGGCCCTTGGTCCTGTAAAGGTCTGATGCCCCAGTGAGGAGGAGAATGCTAGGGCAGTGAGGTGGGAGTGGGTGGGTGGAGGAGCACCCTCATAGAAGCAGGGCAAGGGGGGATGGGATAGAGGGTTTGCAGAGGGGAAACTGGGAAAGGGGATAACATTTGAAATGTAAACAAATAAAATACTCAAGCTTTTTAAAAAAAATACTTAGCTGGTACTTCATATCTAAGTTTCAAATAATGAAAAAAAATAGGCTATAAATATTCTTGGAAATAAAAACCAGCCTTCAATTTTCAGCAACATCTAAGTATATGATACTTTTAGTTGAGCCATAATGATAAGATAATCATATCATGTAATAATCCTAATAAAAAATGATCAAAGCCTCCTTTTGACTTTCTTATGCCTATCGCTTGCTCAGTGTGAGAAAAGGGGTGGGGGTGGGGAGCTTATCCTTCAGTAACTAACAAATCTGACAGCTACTAATCTGCCAAAGAAAAGGTACTTCCCTCTGTCAGGGGCTCCAGAGCACAGATCTACTGGGGGAACATAATGAAACAAGATCGAGTTATAGTTCACTTTAAAATTTAATACAAGCAACAATGAATTAAGGGTGACCACGGCCTCATGTAGGAGAGGCCCCAGAATGACTGCGACACTCTGGGCAGGGTACCTGGCACATGCAGAAGGATTTGCAAAGAGAAGGAGGCTTTTCTGAAGCTTCTCTGCTCGAAATGGGAAGATGGATGGGGTGAGCAGCTCTGTTTCTGGCTGTACCAGGGGAAGAACCAAGCCAGAGCTGGTGTGAGAAACACTGGGGGTTGTAAAGAAACCTCATCCAGACACACCAGCCAGGACAAGCCTTCTCTGGATCTTCCGTCACTGTCTTTCTAAGGGAACTGATTGCTTAATTGATACATGTATAAAACTTCAAAGCATTAACTCAGAGCTACACCAGAGCCATAGCAAATGTATGAAGGGGCCAGCAAGAGCTCACAGGCCGCAGTCTGGAGAGAAGCTGTGTGCACATGCAATAAGAAACCCATGGCTGCTTTAAGACCTAGCTTGCAAAGCATTTCTGTGCAGAAGGCACAACCCCTATCAATACTCCAAATCCTGCAAACTGATCAATAAACAGACGCTGTAAGCTAATCAATGTACAAGCTCTGCAAGCTGAAATATCTTTGTAATAAAATGAACTGTCTGTACTTTGCAATTCCTTCTGCTTCTGTGTTTGAAAAGGAGATGGCTTGGGTGTCAGGTGCTCAAGTGCTTGCTGTACAAGCACGGGGACCCGAGGTCCATGCCCAGAACCCATGTAACATGCGCCTGAAATCTCAGCGCTTGGAAGGTGGACACAGGGACATCTCTGAGGCTTGTCAGCCAGTTAGTCTACAAACTGGTGAGCTCCAAGTTCATTGAGAGACAGCCTCAAAAAATAAGATGGAGAAAAAAGACACCCTGTGTCTCCTTAAACCTTCAGAGGAGGTGTGTACAAATATACACATGCATACAAACACACACACACACACACACACACACCAGAGCACAGTAGGCTGAGGCAGGTTAAGTGTCAGATAAATCACAATTTCCCTGGGAATTAAGCACCACAGGCAGACTGCTGTCACTCCTGCAGGAAAGGTTCCCTGGGAATATCTTTGATTGCTAAAACTCAGTGGCCTAGCTTAGACTCATGTGGTGGTTTGGATGAGAAATGTCACCCATGGGATCACATATTTGGACGAACGGCCCCAGGTGCTGGTGCTACTTGGGGAGGCTGTGGAACCTCTGGGAGGTGCAGCCTTGCTGGAGGAAGTCACCAGAAGTGGGCTGTGGGGGTTCATGATTGCAGTTTGAGCTGTGAGCTCTAACCTTCTGTCTCACCTGCTTATTGCCATGCCTCTCCCACTGTTATGGACACTCCCCGGTATAAGCCCCTCCTTCTCTAAGTCATTTTGGTCTTGGTGTCTCATCATGGCAACGAAAAGTGTAACTACTACGATGTGCAACCTTGATGATTATACCTGAAGAATGAAGACACCCATTTTCTAAATTGGCAGTACCCTGTGGGTGGCCAAATCACAACTCCACAGGACTTAGAGCAGGAAGGTAGGTGACCACCCAGGCAGCAGGAGCAAGCCTGGGGTCTCACCTTAACATTCTGCTTAACAAACCCAAGGACGTTTGAAAAGTACACTATTCAGGGTTGTGAGCTGGCTCAGCCCCTAAGGGTAAGGGCAGCTGCTGCCAGGCACAAAGAGCTGAGTTTGAGCCCCAGGACCCACTTGACGAAAGGAGAGACCGACTCCCACAAGTTGTGTTCTGACACACAAACACACGCACGCGCGCATACACACACACACACACACACACACACACACACACACACACACACACACGAACACTATTAAACCGCAGAAAGACGTAGCACGCCACAGTTCTGTGAAAGGAGAACAGAGTGTTTACCCTTCCAGCTGCTCCTCTCCTAAGATGAGACGGAGGTTCTTCAGGAAGGACAAGGAGACCAAGGCATGAGAATGGCGGATCTTCACGTAGCCGGTCACCACCTCGATGAGCCCCATGAAGTTCTCCAACTCCGAGGCAATGTTATCTAGAGAAAGAGGAGTCCGTGTCGCTGAGTCTCCCTCTGGTCAGGTGGCACAGTATACTCAGCTTAACACACACTGGTGTGGATGCAAAGGGGAAGCAGGCCTTGTTTGGGGGATTGCAGTGAGAAGGCTGGCGTAGGACCAACCGTCCCTGTCTCCACTCCCCACAAGCCACACTGGGACAAGGCCTCTGAGGCGGGAAAGCAGACTTCCACGGGGCTGCCTGCTGCAGTTGCCAAGCTGATTAACAGAACGTGAAATCAGAAATGCCAGGCTGCTAATTAGCCCCAGCTGACAGACGGAGGCAATGTCTCTTAAATATGCTCGGTGACAGGCAGTCCTGGCTCCACAGTGCCATGGCAGGACTGGGCAAACCTGTCCCAGCCTGGTAAGAATGGTCTTTGCTGGACCTGGAGTTTTATATTTAAAGACTCCATTTAGGGCTGGAGGAAAACACTCCAATATTACAGCAATGATGTATGCAGGTAGTTGATCTATCTTTTCCCACCATCCATCGAGACAGGGTTTCATGCATCTGTAAGTTTTCTATCCTGCTCATAATTACTTTTGTAACCAGAAAGTTGCCAGGAAAAGTTGTTAATGTAACAGGACTGAGAACCAGTGAATTTCTTTTATCATGCTTACCCTACCTTTCACATAGTAAGTAACATGAACTTCAGTTCATGACAAAATTCCAAGACTATAATAAATTAGGTGAGGTCCACTGAATGGGATTTTACTATATCTGATTTTTGAAGGTTGATTTGGTGAAAGACTCTCCTATGGTTTGATATAAAGAAGAGGACAAAGCCTATACAAAATCTGAGCCTCACAGAGTCCTCTCACTTGCTATATAAATACAGTGCAGGTTGTATGTAAGGGCTACAGGGAATTCAACCTGGAAAAAAAGAGTGGCTGCGGCTAAGCCTGTGTTTTGTTCCCCAAGAATTGAATCTATAACCCCTGTGTGCAAGACAAGTGCTCTGGCTGCCCTCGAATTCAGAGATCTGCCTGCCACTGCCTCAGAAGTACTGGGATGAAAGGTGTACGTCACCAAACCCAGTAAGTAATACTTTTTCATGGGCTGAATTTCCCAATCACATTTATCTCCCATGACAAGATATAAAACAGAAAGGTTTATGAATTTTAAAAGACATATCCTAGGGATCAATAAACTCAAAGAAAATTAATAAATCTGGTATGAGCAAAACTACAATTTGGTTAGTATCATAAGGGTCAGGGCCCTCTCCATGGTGGAAGGGTAGAGAATGGGCAATAAAATCTAGGACTTGGGGGCTGGAGAGATGGCTCAGCAGTTAAGAGCATTGACTGCTCTTCCAAAGGTCCCGAGTTCAAATCCCAGCAACCACATGGTGGCTCACAACTATCCGTAATGAGATCTAATGCCCTATTCTGGTGTGTATGAAGACAGCTACAGTGAACTTACACGTAATAAATAAATAAATAAATAAATAAATAAATAAATAAATCTTTTAAAAACAAAACAAAAACCTATAGACTCATAAAATAGTCAAATGCCCAAGACTACAAAAAACAAAACAAAAACAAAAAAACAAACCTCATTACCACACCCCCCCCAAAAGCAACAAACAAAAATCCAAAAACATACACACAAAAAGAAACCCTAAACCAAAAAACACCTTGTTTCTATTACCTCTACACACTAAGAATATAATTCACTTATTTAACAAATACTTAGGGGCAAGCAATACCTATGTAAATAAATAGGATACTTTGTCTCTGAAGTAAAGAAAAACTTTCTTTCCCCAAAGATTTACCAGTCAAGATTAAAATAATAGTCTTCTGCCTATAGTATTTTACCTCATGAAACTATTAATAGCTCAACCTAGAGGTTCTGAACTCTGGTTCAGTTCGTGGCAGGAACTGAAGGGCATCTATCTAGGGGACTTTCTCTGTCAGTCCAAGACTAAAGAGAAGAGAAGATTGCAGGGCTCTGCTGTCACGATGGGAGATGCTGTTCATGAATACAATTCTGAAGCAACATACCAGGAGTGCTGTCTACACCAAGTGAAAGGGAGTGTGCAGGCTCAGACCATAGCCTTGAGGTGTGGACAGCACATCTTTCTGGCTCTAAGAGGGAAACCAGGAGATCACTCGTCTCCTCAACGGAGGCAAGCAACCCAAACTCTGGCCTTTCAGAAGTGTGGACTCTGCAGCAGCTAGCATGAGCCAGCTCATGGGTCTGAGCTATCGGGTATGTGTGCGTGCGTGTGTGTGTGTGTGTGTGTGTGCGTGTGTGTGTGTGTGTGGGGTGTGTCAGAACAGCCCTTTCCTGCATAAGATGTGACTTAAAAAAAGACAAGGGCTGATCCTCTTTACAGGAGTATATTCTGGGCTAATGGCTCAAACATCGACTGCCTTTCTATCTGGATTTTATGTTCCCGAGAAACTCACAGGGAAGATGCCACACAAGAGGCTTACTTACATCCCGTGCTGTTTTCCTAAGCCTGTATTCTGCTTGTGACTAAAGGGACAGAGCCAGGAAGAGCATCCTGCAAGTAAAGCAAGAAGCGGTCCGGCCACTGGTCTGGTGGGGTGGAATACTTACTGCCTCGCCGGATGTTAATAAGCAGATTGCCCTTCAAGATGGTGCAGCCTTGGAGCATTTGAGCAGAGGTAACCGAATCGATGGTTTTCGTTTTCTTTTCTTCATCGCCGCAGACTTTGGGGCAGGGGCCTTCACAGGGGATACAGTACATGCTGGTGACGATAAAGAGTGGACCAAAACCACACAAGTGAGTTTATCTTCTTGCATTAAAAAAAAGAAAAAGCCAAAGAAAACAAAACAGAAAAGTAAGGAGGCTTTTTGTTTGCTATTACAGCAGCATTTCCTAAAAGAACCACGCTGAAACATACAAACAATCACACAGTATGATCTCCTACCCAGGGCAAGCCATCCAAGCTGCAAACACACAGAGGGGACACGTACTGCAGGAGAGGAAAGCACGTCACTTGTTTTTAGACAGAATGCACTTCCCATGCAAGAAGCATGTGGGTACCATAGGCTTGTGACTGGGGAGCCAGCTGGTCTACCTGGGAGACACAGACTCACGGGCACTCTGGGGCTCTGGAAAATGGAGCCACTCACTGATAAGACCCTTGCCTGCACGCCAGAGGAGGCTGGGAAAGCTGGCAGTGCTGGGGAAGGGACAGCAGCGTCTTTGTCACTAACAGGAGTCTAATTCCCAAAGCCCAGGGAGGGATTCCAACAGGCACCTGGCGCAGTGCAGGTCCATTATTTTCTTGCTAAAGCACATGTGAATGTATATCTTGACAGTGCTTTGCAGAAACTTGTAAATTGATCCAAATGTTGTTTTGCTGCACATGCAATAAAAGCCAGGAACCTCCACAGCTCTGTAATGAGGTCCTGGTCCAAATGCTACCCTCAGTGCCACACACAACCAGAAGCCAGACACACTGGCGTGCTTCCTGCTCACTGACCATCATTTAGGAACCGGCAGAGAAAATGCTAAGCCTGGGGCTATACCTTCTGAGACCTTAGCTGTATACAGAATCAGGGCCGAGAAGCTGGGTCGATTTCTGAATGAGAAAAATGGCCTCATCTTCTGGGGTGTGTGGGATAGCATTATATTCAAATTACTGCTCTTAAATGAGTCTGTGGAACCTCATGAAGAGAAAGACAATCAGGGTAAAACGATAGCTGCCTTTACTAAAGTCTTCCATCTGTATCCAAAATACTATCTATAGTTTTTGGTTTGTTTATAAGACAAAACAGTGATTATTTAGATGTAAAGTGCCTTCAAAGGCTCATCTTGTAATAGCTTAGTCAACAGCTTAACAACGTAGGGTTAACAAGGTAGGGTTAAAAAGGTAGGGTTTACTAGGAGGTCTGTCTGTCCTTGGCACACGCCAAAAGCAACGGACCCAAGAGCTAAAACCAATCTCCCCTCCGCCCATTCCTCTTTCTCTTCTTCATAAACTGATCACCTTAAGTATTTTGTTACAGTAACCGAGAGTTGACTAACAGAGACTGCCAACACATGAGTAAAAAAAATGGCAGACGTATTTTTAGGAGACTTTATTATACAATTCTGAGTCATTGTAGTCCCTGGCTTACCAAATCATTTAAAAATATTTGATCTTTTCCTTTTTACTGCGATAATGGTGCAGAAATTAAACAGGTAGGAATTTACTTTCTATCTTAGCATTATGAAAGAAAATTTAATCTTTGGTTTGATACAGCAGTCAGCTTACAGTTAGAGACATCTCCAAATTCTATAGCAGAAATGGAATCATCTTTTTGAAGATGTGTTGAGCATCTTTTATAGAGGGTGACTGTAGCGAAACTATACATTTTGTACTTATAGAATTGCTAGCAATGTTGGAGACTAGATCCCACAGGTTGGGGACTGGCTTGAGGTCATCTCACAGTTAAGTGTGGGCAGCATTCAGAACTTCTTAGTTGTATTCTGAGAGGCTCAGACATGTGTATGTGTGTACAGTACAGGAGGCGGGGAATGAATTACAACGGAACCTCCCCCCAAAGCCCTTGGCTCTGTTCAGGGGAGGAAGCAGCAACCCCAGACCTCTGATAGTCCTATGTTTCCAGAGTTATAAAATCCTGTCTTCACGAACATCGCCTATGGCAGGTCTGTGGAAGTACTGAAACAGCTCTGCTTCCACAGTCCAGCCTCAGAGTCCAGGAAGGAAAATCAGAGGCCACAAAGATGGTGGAAGGCTCAGAGAAAGGAGGTTTTGGCAGAAAACATGGCTGATTGGACTACTAGTTCATGCCAGAGCCCAGGCTTGCAATGAGAAGTGGGAGACCCATTTTCAGGACTCATGAGTGCTGGTGAGGGCTGTCTTCACTCCCTCTCAGACTGTCAAAGCTTTTGCTGGCCTAGAGTAACAAGCTGGGAAGGAGTATCTGTGGTTACAGTCTCCACCGCTCACACTTCAGTTCTGCAGGTGCACGGGGAGCAAGGCTATGGGAGCACCTGGCCAGCAAGCTAATGCTTACGCGTTAGAGCTAGCAAGGCAGCCTCAAAATTTAAAAATAAAAAAGCGAGCTGAAGCAGACCCACCACTCCAAGATTCGCATTAAAACAAGCTCAGCCACCGCCCTCTGACAGATCCATCTGTGTGAACCCCTGGGAGTCCTACACTTAGGGGCTATGCAGCAGAGAACTCTCCTGGGCCTGGGGACAAGAGCTGCTGACCTCTGGGTGCTGTTGCGGATGAAGCCTGAGGGACACTCCTGCATGCACTCGTCGTCGTGGATAACGAAGCCATCCGAGTCACTGCTTTCAGCGTTGGGGATGTTGGCGCAGAAATCGCGGTCCACACAGCGCCAGCCCTCAAACCTGTAGGTGCCAGGCGGGCAGGCGGGCACGCACACGCCTTTGTAGTAGTAGTGTCTGCAGGCCACGCAGGTTGTGTTGTCGTCCGGTGTGTGGCAGCTGCCCAGGCACTCCGGGTGGCAGCACTCGTTGTTCTCGGTGCAGGCTCGCTTCCCGCACACACTTGGGCACACTGTGGGAACAGAGGGAGAGAGGGTGGTGAGGATGACGGGCTACACAGCCTCCCCTGGGTCGTCCGCTGCCACCGCCAGCGTGATGGACCGGAGACTGGCTAGAAAAGCACACCTTCTCTGAAATCTGCGTAGATCTTACTGTCTGTGAATTCCACCTGGGAAAAGACTCAACCCAACCCAAGTCCATTCTCTCCTTTAGACTCCTGGTTTGCTATGGGATGAGCCATTAACATCTAACACCCACGGCCTCTTCAAAATGGGGTGGCCACACCCATAAAAAGGGAGCCCATGGCACAGGTGAACAGAGAGAAATACAGACAATATGGGCCACTAGGACTATACAAGGCACTGTGTTCTTCAGCTCTCCTTCTGTATGAGAATTCCATTCTAAGACTCCAGTAGATGCCTGAACCACGCACAGAACACTGGCACACCCCCTTCGCCCTCGTGCATACAAAGTGATGAAGAGAGGAGCCATAACAAGTGCAGTGGTTTGAAGGAGAAATGTCCTATACAGGTTCATGGATGTGAACAACGGGCCTGTGTTGATGGTGGTCTGTTTGGGAAGGTTACAGAGCCTTTATCAGGGAGCTGGAGGAAGTCCTTGGCTGGGGGGTAGAGTTTGAGGTTTTACAGCCCGACCCCACTTCTCTATTTCCTGTGTGTGGGTGGAATGCAATCGCTTTGTGTTTCTTGCCTGACAAGACTGAAGCCATGCCTCCCCCTCCCCCAAGGACTCTGTCCCCTCTGGGACTGTACGCCAAGATAAACCTCTATCTCTGGCCCCATTTTCTGTCAAGGTATTTTATCACGGTCACAGGAAAGTACCAAATACAACAGGCAGGTTACTACAGCAAACGTTAACCACACCCTTTACAAAGCACTGTGTGACTGTGGCCTCTCTCTCTCTTCAAACTCCAGAAGAAGAAACCCAGGCTACAGAGGGGCTACTCTTTGCCGTGGGCACAGAAGTAATTATGGGCTCTAAAGAGGAACAAGCTACAATTGAAGCGCCCAGTGCTTATAGAAGGTCTTTGGTAATGCCCACATCTGCAACTTCTCTTTGCAACACAACCTTTAGAGCACAAGCAAGCTGCTGGACGGTACAGGATGGTAGTGCCCAGGTTTTCTGTACCCAGGGGCCACCTACTGTAAGCCTTGGTAAGTTAAAGGCTGGGTCCAGTAATCACAGATCTAAAATCACACCCCAAACAGGTACTCTGTTATGCACTTCTATAAATATGTCATAATGAATACACACCTATGATCCTTACTTGTGAACAGCATATAAAACAAACAAACAAACAAACAAATCTGGCTAACATTATATGTACCCAATCAGGGGGAGGGGATTGTTTGGAAATACTACAAAACTACATAAATATGTATATTTTAACTGTGATGTACCAAAGAGTCAAGATTCCATGTTTCATTATAAAAAAAAAAATCTACTCTAAAACCCAAACTAAGCCAAATAAGCCCCAGTAACCACGGATAACATAACGAACACACAAGTCCATCTGCCCCCAAAATGGCCGCTTTGCCAACCCTTCATGATGTGGTCTTTCCCGGGTTCTTCCTGTGCATGGGTGTATGACTACACATACTTGAATGTAAACCCCGAACTACTGAGAAAGCACTGGATAGACTTGACCATGGATACCACCATACAGCAGTCTCACTACGCTTCACCGTTACAGCCGTGCCCCAGCATCAAATGTGCCCTCCGTGCCCACACATCATTGTTCCATGAGCACAGCCATCTTTGTGGGCACCTCTGCATGCCATTAGGATCAGTGTTCAGGAATTGACTGCACTGAGTCAGTATGTTCTCTGGAGTCTTACACCAGTCTGTCTACACAGCTGTAAGTCACATCCAAGAATTCCCGTGTCACTGCACTTAAAAACAGATGCCCGAATGTCAACACTTAAATCGGTAGCATAACCCAGCAAGGAGCCCGGAGTTCTCATGACACTGCCAAAGCCAAGTAATCTTGCATTTGACTCTAAAGTCATCCCTCCGCAGAAACGCATAAATGTCGGGGCATTTCCCCTCCCAGGTTATCGCCACCTGTGGGAGTTTTCGGTGTCCCACTGGGCATGCTGTCATCTCTTTGGCTCCGATGCCTCCTAGCCTCCACTGTAGCTGGGGTGTGGCTACTCTGTGTTTGAAGTTCACCCCATGGGCTATAAGCAAAAATTTTACTAGGGCTTCCTGGAGCATTCCATTAAAACTACAGTGTGTGTCTCCTCCTTTCTTGCTGGCTGAAACACAGAAATGATACACAGACATTCACGCAGCCATCTTGGACGGAACATGAGGCAACATGGTGAGTTCAAAGAAGCTTGGCCTCTCAAGAGGGCTGGTGCCTCTAGACCAGTGGTTCTCAACTCGTAGGTCTCGAACCTCTTGAGGGGTGACATAGCAGAAATCACGCTTATCAGATATGTACATTACGATTCGTAACAATAGCAAAATTATAGTTATGAAGTAGCCACAAAATAATTTTATGGCTAGGGGGTCACCACCACATGAGCAACTGTATGTATTAAATGGTCACAGCATGAAGAAGGTTGAGAAGAACTAACACTGCAGCTGCTGACCTTTGAACTTCTTCAGGTGAAGAGAAACCAACTTTTTTGTTTGTTTGTTTTTTCTGCATAGCTCTGGTTGTCCTGGAACTCACTTTGTAGACCAGGCTGGCCTCGAACTCAGAAATCCACCTGCCTCTGCCTCCCGAGTGCTGGGATTAAAGGCGTGCGCCACAACGTCCGGCTGAGAAACCAACTTTTATCTGTGCAACTGACCCATCCACACAGAAGACCTATCTTCAGAGCCACACACGAGTGAAGACTGGTTTATGACATTCATTTATTATAACTAGCTTCTGGCTGTTTTTGGACATCTATTCTGGCTCAGGAACAAACAGAAGTTAATTATCTCTGGTCACACCAAAAAAAGAAAAAACTGCAGGAGCCCCTAATGTCAGAATACAGACATTGTCTACCACAGCAATTACCTCGAAGACAGTAAAATGGAGTTCACTGATTTAGCAGCCTACTGTGTTTTTAGCCTCACATACTACCACTGACTCTTTTTTCACTCAAAGACATCAAAATATGACATAGTTGAAGATCATATAGTGTGATGACTTAATTAAACATGCACTGCATAGGTTACATCAAGGTGTGGGGTCTAAATGAGCACTGAAGTTATTTGTGTTAATTTTGGTTTTTTAATCTGTCAATGACAGAAGCCAACGATCTGTTAGCATTTACTTATCCACCCAGAGTTTACTGGATATACACTGCACCTGTACAGTGCTAGGCAACTGGACGTCCTATACAACTGCCCCTGACCTCAAGGAAAGGGTACCACACCAGGGAAGCAGGAAGGACCATGCACATGGTGTTCCTAGTACTGTGGGTTCCTGGAAGGGTCTCCAGAGACAGTGAGATTGGCACTGAAAAAGGAAGTATGATGGGGAGGAGCTTCAGGACCACCCCTCACAGAGGACCTCATATGCAAATACAGGCTGAGATGTTGCTGGGAACAAAATGGACCAGCTCAGGGAGGCACCACAGGCACACCAATTGACGGACAGCAGGAAATTGCCCTGCTTTAGGCAGGCAGGGGCCAGGTTTTCACACTAGAAAGGTCATCATGCTGTATAGCGAAGGCATGATAACCAGAGTGGGCAGAAGGACAGAAGAATGGCCAGAGGAGAGGAATCTGTTACTGATTACACTGTCCATCTATGGCTCACACGGAATAACTGGTACATAAAGTTCAATGTGTCTCGCTAAAGGCTCCCTGGTGCAGCCGTCCCAGCCATCCCCCACTCTCTGTGATAGAGAAGAAAACCGATTAGTTAGCTCAGTGTTATCAGCAGCGATTATCAATGGGGACCAGATGCCAACTTTGGAGCCCTTTACTTACTTACATAGGAAAGAAAATGATATATCACAATAGATTATAATAAAGTCAAATAGCTATATAGTAGTAAAAGCCCATACCATATAAAAGCAGGGGGAAATAACCTTGTACACTGTCTTGAATCAGTTACCCCCAAATGCAAATGCTACATTTTTCCAGGATGAGAAAGAGAAATAGAAATACTTGACAAAGGATTTGTTAAAATTCGAGACATGTTGAGCCCTGTTCCAGGCCTGTGATGGGAACTTCTTCCCAACCAAGAAAGGTAAAGTTAAAAACACTGTCTTTACGGATAAAACTGTTCTTTTAAGGCAGATACCAGATCAATGAGGCCCTTAACATTCAGTGATGCCAACTGTAAACAAATGCTCATCTGATATTCTGTGAGTAGGGGAGGACAGAAAAGGGGGTATGCAGAGAGGAAGAGAGAAGATGGAGGAAGGCCGACCTGCTTGCTAGGGGACTGACTCCAGAGATCTGTGTGGCTACAGGGAGGAAAGGGTGTGGCTCTCTCTCTCCAGCACAGAGGATTCCGGGAGGGTCGGCTGGGATTAGAGAGTCCTGGAGCCAGTTTCAGAAGCCTGCTGTAAATTTTGTCTCATCTCGATGTATATAAATATTATTAGTGTTCAGGACTATTAAGGGATTTCTTGAAAAGCCCCAGGCAGTGCGTCTCGCCAGCAGATGGATGGCTGCTCTCCATGAGTGCCAAAACTTAAAATTTAGTGCAGTAACCAAATTTCCAATTACAGCACCATGGGGGGGGGAGGGGACCTCTCCCTGCTCCCGAGGAGGGCACACGGGGATGGCTAAAGGCCAGCCCAACCTTAAAAAGAGGAAACAGAAGCTGTGAACTGCCGCACGAAGGAAAGCAAATTGATTTTGCCCACGAGACCGTTCTATTCCTCGGCATTAATCAGGGAAGACAATAAAAACAAAACCTTATTGAAACAGTCAGAAAAGCTACAACTCCAACAACACTTCCTGTGTTGGCCACCAGAAGGACAGGTCCAGGGTCAGTGTGCATACGGAGGCCACACATTTTAAAACTCCATTTCTTTAGGAGAGGAAAAACAAGCCTCGCACATCAGCTTAGCGCTTCCTCCCCAGGGTCCTTGCATTTAGTGAGCTCTTTCTAATTTCCCTTTAGCCTGTGATTGCTTCTGTCAGTGAATCCTTTCATGATGGAAAGCTCTGAGAAGTGGCATCTTCAGAGCACTCCTCCGCTTTCCACAAGGGGAGAGGGGTCCCTTGGCCACACAAGCTTGTACCAAAAACTTAAGTTCAACCCAGATGACTGCCGAGGGGTAGAGCTTGGTCTGTGGACGTTTCGAGCAAGCTAAATCTTCCGAGTCCAACACGGAAAGGGTGAGAGGTAACGAGATCGCAGAACAGAAGGATGGAGGCATTAGACAAGACAGTGGAAAACTCTGGTGGGAACACAGAGGCCAGTGAGGAAAGGGGGAGCTATGGGCGACTGTCACAGCCCATGGGGAGTAAGGCTCTGAACATCGTATTCAACTATAGTCCAAACTCTAGAACGGAGTTAAAAAGCCATTTGGCATCAGTCTGTAAGTCTCTCGGCAAGAATCTTCATATTCTTTGGAACACCACACCTAGGATTTCCATGGGGTTCCCCGGTTCGAAACTAAGCCAACAAGACCTGTCTGCAGGCTCTAGTTCCAAAGGAGCCTTTCTTCTTCATTAACCCAACCAAGCACTCTATGGAGGAGAGTGTGGGTAAGCCTTGAATAGACTTGTGGCTAATCTTTGGAGCATCTTGCCCAGTATATATACATGCAGAAGCCTCCTCCATCCTTCCCTTCCTCTTCCCTTTCTTCTTCTTCCTCCATAGGTTTAGGTGGGAGTCAGTTTGGCCCCTTCCAAGGCAAGACGACATGTAATACTCAGGGCCATAACATGTATTTGTTTGTAAAGATACACCATACATTCTACTTTATGTGTGTGAGTCTTTCACCTGCGTGTGTGTATGTGTACCACTTTTACATCTGGTACCTAGAGGTTAGAAGAGGATGTCAGATTTCTGGAGAACTGGAGTTAGAGATGATTGTGAAAAATTATGTTTGTGCTGGGAACCTAACCTGGGTCCCCCTGTAAGAGCAACACGTGTGAATAACCACTGAGCCACCTCCCCGGTTTCCTGATAATATACTTTCCAGGCACAACCATGGTATCAGGGGCCCAAGGGCAGAGTATAACCAAGGCTGGCCATGCCTTTTGTTTTGTCCTCAAGTTTACCAGCAAGGAGGATGCTCATGATGTTCCCATGCCTTGCTACCTTTCAGGGAAGGCAGAGATGCACCAAGGAACTCAGGACTCCTCATAGTTTGGATGCGAGTTCGTTTTCAAAGAATGAGTATCTCTATCAGCAGGAACTGTGCCTGCCTGAGGAGAAGCAGGTGACCCATGGAGAGAACAAGGAGAAAAGCCCAGCTGGGGGTCTGTGCTGTGTCCACATTACAAGCATCACAATGCTCTCAGTTTATTAGTCTTCAATGTGCCCCCCCCCATTATCTCTTTTCACATACCTTTCCCCACTCCAATCTCCTCAGACAAAGGTACTACTATGACTTCATTGTACCTCTGAAACAAAAATTACATGTTGCAATTTGGCTATTGTCATTATGGTGGTAAGACTAACTAAAGACAAGTGTATACATCATAAGGAATAGATGGTGAGTGTTGCTTCTTGGGCTCAGAGAGCCACTGGGTTGCATCCTAGCAAAGTCTGTGGCTCAACTCACAAAGTCAAACTAAATAGTGCCACACACCCATCCCCACCCACCCCCACCCCAAGGAGGGGGAGGGATTGATGGTGGGAGAGTAAGAATGAGGAACAAGGAGAATGCTTTCTTCATAAGGAAGACAAGAACCTAAAACATACTTATGGTCTTTGCAATGTCAAAAGGAGAACTCCACTGCCTCACTACTGAGCAAGCATCCAGAGTTTAAACCAGTGTCTAAGCAAGTCTGCTTGGAAGACTGCAGTCACTACATAGTCTGTTACACAGCAAAGGCAACTTCACGTGGCAACCAGCATCTTAAAAGCCCAGGCAGAGAATCACATTGGTAAAAGTATTCTCTGCCTAATGCCAAAACCCAAACCAAACCACACCATCCAAACCATACCAAACCAAACCAAACCAAAGCACCTCCTTTTGTGGAGGGGCAGTAGGCAGATCCAGAGGAGACGTCATTTTAAGCCAGAATCCAAAGCTATTTCAGTTTCTGTTTGAACAGAAAGGCTGTACCAGATGGAGAACCTCCACGGGAGAAAAGCGGCCCTTGAGCAGACCGCTCCTGGAGCACAGTAAGCTGGATGAAGAGGACAGGACAATGTGCTTTTTTGTGACCTGTTGGCACGCTAGTCATGAGAGCTCCTAACTGTTCCAGCATCTGATGCTGTAAGTCACTTTCTTCTTATTGACTTTCAAAGGATTTTCAACTGTTCTGCATTGGCTAGCTTCCTAAGATGAAGAGGCCTGAACAGTGCACCCACACTTGGGCAGTTTCTTGATTCTTGGGGAGTATAGAAAGGGTTACAAGTCACATATTGTTTCTCTCCATGGCTCCCCTTTGGCTTTGCTCTTTGCTTTCCACACCTTTTAAAGTTGTAGGACTGCTCTGCAGCCCCCCCCCCCCCAGCTTCGCAGGCAGTGCAGACAGCACTGACCTGGACCTGACTTTCCAGGTGACTGTCCGGCAGCACTCACTCCCCGGTGCTCCATGAAGGAGCACATGCAGGGCAGGGCTGCTCTCTCTGACATGCTTGCGACCCTATTCTAACAGCACAGGATCATTTGAACGGTGTGGAATATGCTGAGACCAAAAGATGTGGCTAGGGCAACTTGTAACTTGCTCAAACTCACATCTGAAAAGTAAGGACATGTCCATACTCTGGGGGCTCATTCTGAGCCTCTAGTCACTGAGATTTCCCAGGTCGCCCTTTCCACAATAGCTGTCTGAGTCTCTCTTACATAAAGCCAACTTATACCACAGAGGCAAAATACAAGGCTGCTTATTAGTACGGAGTTAACTTTCAGTGTTATTTCCCATATGCCTGATGACACTTTAGGCGTGTTATTTATATGCATTATTTAATCCTCCTAACAATCATAAAGGATAAACATCTTTCACTAAGCGATGGGCAAGAGATGGAGATGTCGGAGAGATTGAAGAACTCATGCAAGAGGATCAGGCTGCTGATCGGATGTTGGGCATCACACTCAAGAGTCCCCAACGGATGACAGCAGCCTCTCCACACATCTTCCCATCGTGGTGTGGTACCTCACGCTGCAGGGGAGTTGCTTTCATGCTATTTTTTTCTTTTTAAGCATGCAACCATAAGGAAGAAATAAACCACAAGTTCTAGCACCCTTTGCTACTCTCTTGAAGTGTATCACTAAATCCAGAGGACAAAACAAAGTAACATACACACTGAAGAGCCCAGGATCCTGCATACAAGTGATACTCTAGAGAAATAATATGTATCAACTCAGTTTCCTCTATTGAGTTGTAGCCAATGGAAGTCTCATGGACATTTTTCTGCCACCAATTTAATAGACTAGAGTTTTTTTGTTTGTTTGTTTTTTTCCCCCCGAGACAGGGTTTCTCTGTATAGCCTTGGTTGTTTTGGATCTTGATCCACAGACCAGGCTGACCTTGAACTAAGGGATCCACCCGCCTCCGTTTCCGGAGTGTTGTGATCAAAGATGTGGGCCACCGTGCCTGGCCACAAGGCTGGATCTTGTTGGTATCTCCAAGAGCCACTGCAAAGTTGCACACTCACAGAGACGTTTCTTTCCTGAAAGATGTACAGTCAACATGGCTTACCTGATAAGAAATGACTGTGACATCAGAGAACCAGACCAACAAGACCCAAACTACAGACTCCTCAGAGTCAGCTGTGACCGAGTAAGTCTACTGAATGCAGTAAGCACACTTATATTTTCAAATGCCCTGAGACAATACTCTGAGAGATAATCATGGCATCCTTCCAGGAACCTCGCTAGGTCACAGCTCATGCCTCACTCAGGAGTTGCTCCTTACCAAGCTTATAAACCCAATCTAACAGCATAGAAGCATTCTCTTTACCCATCCATACAGTTCAGTAAGATGGAAACTTTGTCATGGAAGAAAATCTGAGTTAGGGCCAGTTTAGACAGCTCAGTGGGTAGACACAACAGCTATCCTTCTGATGGCCTGTTTGACCCCTGGAAGTCACATGGCAGAGGGAGGGACAGAATCAATTCCTACAAAGTGTTCTCTGACACATACATGCTGTGGTGTATCTGGAGTCTCCTCCCCCAATAATGTTTCTAAGTCAGGGAACAGTTCAGTGCATCCTCCTCTTGGGAGAGCACAGTTTGAAGCAAGGAGAAAATAACCGTTGCACCGTCCAGGACAGAAGGTAAGCCACAGAGTTCAGCTGCTGAAGCATCTGGGAACATTTCATTAATGAGCAAAAGAAACAATCGCCTACTGACAATGCCCGAAGGATCACCAAGGCCTTGGGAACCAAGCAGTGCTGGGCAGAGTACAGAGAAAACAGGAAAACAAACACTACAATAGGGGTAACAAAGAAGCCAGAGGAGGGAAGCGATAAATAGCAACATTATAACTAGAAAGCTGCGTGGAAAGAGTGAGGACCGAGGTGCAGCTGACCCAAAGAGGGAGAGCAGGAAATTTCAATAAATAACAAAGGCTGGCAGAAGAGAGAGGGCTCTGCCCACTGTGGGTTAAGAGTTTCCTTTCTTCTTCCTGCACATTTTGTAATATCAGCTTTACACACACACACACACACACACACACACACACACACACACACACACACAAACTCTCTCTCTCTCTCTCTCTCTCTCTCTCTCTCTCTCTCTCTCTCAAAAGCAGAAAGTCTGGTGGTTTTGAGTGTCTTTGTAGAGTTGTGCAAATACTGCCACAATCGACATTAGGATATTTTCATCATCCCAAAGCAAAAACCCCATACATAGCAAATCTCCCCCCAGCTCTGGGGAATGACTAATCTTACTAGTCTCCACATCTCCACTGAATCGCCTGCCAGGAGCATTTTCCTTAATGGAATCAAACAAAGGGTGTTCTCCTGTGACGACCTTCTCTCATTTAAAACAATGCTTTCAACATTCACTCTTGGCATGGTGTCTACTAGTCCTTCTGGCTTTGGGCTGTCCTGATTCTCACTGTGGGAAAGCGAGCCTTTCTATTAATGTGAAGTGATAACATCACAGGTATTGGAAGTAGAAATGCTAGAAACACTGACAAACTTGGAAGAGGGTAGGAGGTCCAAGACAAGGATGGTGGAGGCTGGGGTCCAGGCAAGGCGGTGAGAAGGGTGTTTGTACCCCAGACTGTACTTTTGGCTAACTCTATCCACACTAACTTGGGCCAATCTTTGGTAGATAGGGCTGTCACAGTGGGCATTATCTGTAGAGGAACGGGCACCTACAGTGTGGACTGCATCTCCCCTCTGCTCAGCAAGCTACCTGTGCCACCTACAGAAAATCGAGTGTACACACACATGAGCTTGAGCTCTGTAGAAATGCCTGACAAATGGATGCTGAAGCTGCAACACTAAAGTTCTGCTCAGATGGGGAGAGCGAAGAGGAAGGGCAGGAGAAAGAGAGATAGTCAACGGAAAAGATGGCGATGAAGGGTGCGGCTCAACCTTATACCAGCACTATGTTGTTCTCACAGACTGTCTTAATTCCCGTGCACCTTTTTTTTTTTTTTTTAAATTAATTAATTAATTAATTTTTTGGTTTTTCGAGACAGGGTTTCTCTGTATAGCCCTGGCTGTCCTGAAACTCACTCTGTAGTCCAGGCTGGTCTCGAACTCAGAAATCCACCTGCCTCTGCCTCCCAAGTGCTGGGATTAAAGGCGTGAGCCACCATGCATGGCCTGTGTACTTTTAAATCGTCGAAAACATTATTTCCAACCTATTTTAAAACCTACATACAAATTTGAAAAACTGCAGGCAGATTTTAACACAGGGAAGAAAACAAACAAAGAGAGCTGGCACAGGGGTCAGGGCAGACAGGGCCCTCAAGCTGATGGGGCATGGTCAGCAGGGGAGGGCGGCTTCATGGCTGGAGAAGCTCTGTCTCACAAAGGTCATAGCGTGCACACACTTTTTGTTTGTTTGCTTGTTCTCAAGAGTCCTGAAAAAGGAAAAGAAGCAAGAAGTCCCTGCAGAGGGCCGACTCCCCTGCAGCCATTCTCAGCAGGCTTGAGCACATAAAGATCACTTGTGACTGCCTGTCACAGATGCTCAAATGGACAGGATGGGGGGGGGGAACCCTTCACACACTTAAAAATTACTCTAAGTTATTTTAAATGTGGAACTGTTTGTATATTCCTTATAAGTTTATGAAACTCACACGGCCGCTCCATGACTAACTAAAGCGGAATTGAGAGAGTACTCTCTATTTATAACTTCTCTCTGGTACTGTACGCAGAGTTATGTGAAGCCGTGTGGGCTCTGAAATGCTGCTCACTTCCTAACAAGGCAGGCCTGTGTTCCATAGGGGCAAATCAGTGGGAGACGGGGTGGGGGGTTGTAATGACCAAGTGAAGGCCAGGCTCAGAGGGGAGGCCTCAAGCACCCATCATTGCTCAGGCAGATCTTTTGCTGTTGGTTTTGTTTGTTTGCTTTATTTTATTTATTTATTTTAAAGACAGGACTGCTTTGTAAACCCTGGTTGTCCTGGGACTTCCTCCGTAGACCAGGCTAGCCTCAAATTCACAGAGATCCACTTGCCTCTGCCTACCCAGTGTTGGGATTAAAGGTGTGCACTGTCGATACCACCTCCACCCGGCTAGACTACACCCCTTTAAGCGGGTGTTTGAGCCCTGTTTTGGGACAATCACACACCTGGTGATGGCGGAGAGATCTGTACTGATGGTGTGAATTCATCACTACACACATCCCCAGGTCAGTGCCTTAAATCTGTAGTCCCCCCCCGGGGTGCAGTTCATGCAAAAGCCCCTCTCCATACACAAATGTTTATGTGAAGATAACTGAAATGACTGGCCAGTGTCACCCATGGGACAACTGGTACTCAGAGCAGAGCACACGAGGCCTAGGATTAAGTTCTGTTAGGAAAAGCAAGACTGTTCATGGAGAGTAATAAATGTGAAAGACATCCGTTGAGTATAGACTACCCATGGAATTAGGATGGTTATGTGTACATGGACACGCACTCCCTATTCACAGCTGATCCCGTAAACCATAAGAACAGCTGTTCTAAGGCTGCCTAGCCATCGTTTGGGAAAAACAAAAAAACAAAAAAAACAAAAACCTCCCGGAATCTTCTCTAAATCAATGCTTCTGGTGACTGTAGTTATCTCGCTTCATGCTGCTCCCAGAGAAGGAACTTCCCATAAAAAGGAGGAAAATGCAGTCCACAGTCCACTCTCCCATTTTGGGAAAGATCAGAAGGGAGAGCAGGTACCTCACACCTCAATCCTGTGACCAATTAGGAAGCTGGTTTATTTTTACTGTATAGCCTTTTCTTTTCCAGTTTATATCACCTCTTAATGTCTCCATAGTCATTTGTTTCTAGAATCTTAACTATTTTACTACATGCGATTAGGAATCTTAAACTCCATTATAGCCACCTCTTATGTCCATGTATGAAATAAATTACCACTAAAAACATCCCCGAGAAACGTGTCTAAGGCAACTCAGTCACTGGACGAACGCAGTGAAGTTTACAGGATCTAGGAGGACTGTGACATCGTGATAGTCACAACCCGAACAGGATCACGGATGTGACTGAACCTCCAGGATGCACAGCTGCATCGAAATCAGTCGCGGCTCTTGAAGAAGCACGCACTTTTTAAACACAGCAGATATCAACAGCTGGTCAAGTGACCTTCAGCCTGCTCCTCTGAGGCCCTGCTTCTCTGCTCACCACTTCCTTCATCCTGCTGCTCCACTTCCTGACGGAATGCTTTGGAGTTCTGAATATTTGTGGTTCTCGGCCTTCCTAATACTGCGACCCTCATGTTGGGTGACTCCCCCAACCATAAAATTATTTCATGGCTGCCTCGTAACTGTTTGTATATGTGTGTGTGTGTATTTATTTTTAAGTTGGCTGGAAATATGACTTAGGTATTCCCAGAACCGTTCCTACTAGATACTTTTACTACCAAGTAGCAATCATTTAAAAAAAATAAATGTTCAGCTAGACCTTTAAATTATTTAGGAGGGTAGAAAAGCATTGTCCCTGATAATCGTATATCCTGAAAAACACTACCATTAGCATAAATACACAGAATATTCATACTCAGCCTATCTCATTGTTCAAAAGTACCTGGAAAAGAGACCACGCAACTGTTGAAATACCATTTCTAGAATCTCTCTCTCTTTCTGAGTGTGCTTGTGTACACACCACAGACTTCTGTTGGCTTTCATTTTACTTTGCTTGAATTTTGTGAGCAGAGGGGGTGATAAAGGTAATACACTAGGGAAAAAGGTACCAACTCGGCTAAAACGCATCAGAAGTGCTGACGTTCCATAGTGCCAATAGGAATCCGAATATTCTGGAAATGATCATTTCGCAGTTTCAACCAGGTTTTTTCGTTTCGTTTTGATTTTTCTTTGTTTTGTTTTTAAAAATGGTACTGCACACCATTGAAAAGTTCACTGAAGGCATTCAAAGTTCAAGATGCACGGGGCAGTGGTTGCACACACCTTTAATCCCAGCACTTGGGAGGCAGAGGCAGGCGGATTTCTGAGTTTGAGTCCAGCCTGGTCTACAAAGTGAGTTCCAGGACAGCCAGAGCTACACAGAAAAATCTTGTCTTGAAAAACAAAAACCAACCAAACAAAACAAAAACCACAAAACAAAAAAACAAAGTTCAAGATGCCACTCTCTTTTTAAAACCATTTTTAAACCTATTAATAGTTGAGAACTTAGTGGGGTAGTGGTGGCAAGCACCTTTAATTGCAGCACTTGGGAGGCAGAGGCAGGTGGATCTCTCTGAGCTTGAGGCCAGCCTGGTCTACAGATCAAGTTCCAGGATAACCAGAGTTACACAGAGAAAACAAACAAACAAACAAAAACAAAAATAAAACCAAAACAACAACAACAACTACAAAATTGGGAGCCATCATAGGCACAGTGGGTAGAACACCAGCTGACTGAACAGTTCGGATGAAAATGCCAACAGAGATAGGCTCCTTCTGCTTTTCCCAATTAATTAGGAACTGTATGTCTGTAAATTTTTATTTGGTCTTTGAACTATTATCTCTTTATCTCAGATATCTGGTTTACTCTACAGTGCTGTCCAAATCACCAAGTTATTTTATTTTATTTTATTGCTCAGACCTATATCCACTATCACCCTTGGATGTAAGAGACTGAAGCAAAGCATGAGAAGCATCCTGGACCTGTGAAGACGAGGGTGAGCTCAGGGTATCCTTTCAGACACTGTGTACATGGTGCCTGCACAGGCCTGTGACGTCACCTGACCCCACAGGACTGGGAGCAGTGACGGTCTTACACAGGAAGGGAGATCCAGGTGGCTTTCTGCTTCCTTCCTATTTGAGCCTTTACCCCGGGTACCCCTTCATCACCTCCAGACATGTTCTGGAGTACCCTCTAGGCTAGTTTTCATGGTTCACGGGAATTCTCATTGGAAGCTGAAGGAAATTAACAGGTAGATTAACTATCTCTATAAACCTGAACCCCAGTAAGTAGACAGTGCCAGTCCATAAAGCACAGATGAGTCTGGAACTTGGAACGGTGTCCAAGAATCATTTTATCCCTGTTATGAAAATGGAAGCATTCAGAAATGGAAAAAAGGGCCAAACTGTACTCCACCTCCAACATCGGTACCCATGACCCCACAGAAGTTTGGCAATGTCAAGGACATGCGAGGTTTAGTTGCTACACGAAGGGACTGGTGCACATACAGCAACTCCTAAGATACATGATCATATTTTCCAAATCAACTTAAATGTGCGGGTATGTATATGCACATCTAGTGGATGTGCACATGTCTGTCTGCATGTGGAGGACAAGAGGGCAGTGGAGCACGCTTTCCACTATTGCTCTCTATCTGGTCTTGTGAAGCAGGGTCTCTCACTGAAGCCGGAGCTCAATGACCGGCCAAGCTGGTAACCAGCAAGCCTTTTCTGTTTCCTAAGGCTTATTAATGTACACAGCCACACTTAGTTTTAACTCGGACACCAGGGATCTGAACTCAGTTTCTCATGCTTGCAGACCCATCTCTCCAGTCCTCCAAGTCAACTTTTGAGCAGAGAACCCATAAATGCTGTGAACTCCCAAACTATCAAAGTCTTCCTCTGCTAGGAAAGCATCTCTAAGTCTTCCAAATTCTGGACCCGATCTGAAAGCGAGGATCTGAAAAAGCTAGAGTTATCTCTTTCACTTGGGGTGGGGAATAAGCCCTGTAGCAACTTCTCTGACATTCATGTCAAAAGAGCTGCCACCTTTCTTCAGACCCCAGAGTGTCCTCATCCAGCAGGAGGAGGCAGGGAGGTCAGGGTGCAGAAGCCGTGGAGCCTGTAACCCGGTCTGCAGCGTATGTCATGGCATGCTTTGTTCCGACCTATAGACGGAGCTAGCGCTGAAGTGAAAAGGGGTTAAGAGGACGGAAGGAACAAAACATACTTTGCAGATGATGACAGTGACCCAGGTAAATCATAAGCCCTTTGAACACATGAAAAGCACACCTTCCTTAAAGAAATACTGGGGATTCTGAAATCAATTTAAGCACCTCTAATTTCCAATCCCGAAACTTTTTACTACATGCATTCTCTAACTGCACTTGTCTCTCACCCTATAAACATACTTCGCCATCAAAGCAAGATCAGCTGGATGAGTTTCCCCTAATTACGGTTTCCTTGGTGCCCGTCTATTTGCATCAGCAGCACCTGAACTTTCTCCTGTACTGTATCTTCCGAAATTGACATTCTCAGCCCACACTGGCACGCTGGCCTGGTGCCATTCAGGAGCACAAATGATACATCCCATGCCTGTTACTTCCGTCCTCCTGCCCTCTCCACACTGCGTGTCCATAATCCTGCCCTCCACCCACTCCCCAACCCTTTGAAATTTCTAAACCCCAGCAGAGGAAACCCTGTAGGACTCTTAATAAGCTCAGTCATGCTCGAAATATCCGTTTTACCCACAGGGTATTGTAGGAAGCAATTCCGACCAGAGCACATCTCGGCACGAGATCATCTGCCTCCAAAACCTAGCATTCAGAACTCCTAAGAGCACCGTTCTTATGCAGTCCCACTGGAGTACTTGGGAACTTCAAACAGTTTGGGGGTGGGAAAAAAAAAACATCCTCTCTGATACCATCCACCTTCCACCTACACTGTGGGTTAGGAAACTCCTTCCTGTTGCTGTGGCCACAGAGGGTACATATCGCAACTCTCCTGGCCCTGGAGTTTGTGAAACTCACAGGAAATCTGCCACCACCCACACAGAAAGCCCCATGCCAGAGATGACGACACATAAACATTTTATGTTAAGAAAATTTCATCTCGATCAAGTATTTTTCAAGTTCTGGCTCACGTTCAAGTCTCAGGGCGTGTAGGGGAGCACGGAAGTACAGTGGATGCATATCTTCTGCCCCACTGGAAGATGCTTGGCATTTCTGAAGAAACAACCTGTAAATCAGTCTATGCCTTAGGTCACTGAGAAAGAGAGTCCATGAATTGTGTTTCATTGATGTGAGTCCTATAGGCGCTTCCCCTTGGACAAGGATAGGTATTAAGAACACCATCCTGGGCTAGGGAGATGGCTCAGTAGGTAAAGTGCCTGGTGTTCCACAAACACAGAGCCTGCGTTTGGTTCCCTAGCAGCCAAATAAAGCACTGGACTTGGCAAGAGGACCCTGGGATCTCCCTGGCTAGATGCCCTCATTGAAACAGCAACCTCTGGGTTCAGGGAGACTTTGTAGTAAAGATAACAGTGATAATCAAGGTGGAGATTGCTAGAGGATGATTGTCGATACCCACCATCACCTGTGGCCTTCACCTGTGCACATGTACACACAAGCAGCAAGTGCACCCACATACACCACACACACACACACACACACACACACAGGCAGCAAGTGTACCCCCATACACCACGCGCACAGGCAGCAAGCACACTTGCATACACATAAACAGTTTTTGCAAAAAAACAAAAAACAAAAAACCTCAAATCAATTTACAAAACATTAAGTTTTAAGTTGGCCCTTAAATCACTAATATTATTTTTTGAGAGGATCATCAGTGAAATTAGAAACAGAAAAAATTTAATTGGAACCTGTTGATGTGTTTCAGGTTATTCAATAACAAAACCCAATCTGCCAGCCCAGTAACATGGTCATTTGCTTTGAAACCCTTCTTCAGGGACTGTTTCATTCTGTGGATCCACATTCCCTGAAGCAGGCCCTGGATGGCCTAGGCTCATCTTCTGGGAAGAGAGACACAATGGCACGAGGTAGCATTCCTCTGCACAGAAATCATGTCAAAAATCATTAAAAAAAAAAACCCTACCAGCCCAGGAGCCATGGTGGCAACATTTAAAGCAACAATTTAGGAACAGACGAGGCTCATTTGCATGCCACTGTGGCCACATTTTAAAAGGACCAAGGAATGTCTGTCTGTCTTCTCTGCCTCTAGTTTTCAAAATTGGTTTCGGGGAGAGTGAGGCTCATGTTCTGTGTTAGAAATATATCACAGAGCAGCTGTCTGGTTACAGAAGAACATGGGCTTGGGAGTTAGATGGAAGTTCCTAGCCCAGCCCTGTCAGCTGCTATAAGTCAAAGGGACTCTGTTCTCAGTATTCCACACGAGGCAGATGACACCACACCGCACTGTTAGTCCAAGAATACATGCAGCAAGGCTCACAGTGAAAGCAAGTGTCTCCTGCACATTGACAGTGCTCTGTCAATATCAGCTGCTGTCTCCATTTAGTCTCTTGACTGGACTGTCACCTTGGCTTTGCCAACTACGTAAGCGCAACTGGTGCATAGGTATAGAAGAGATGATGAGGCTCCTATGACCTTCTGCCATGGCATGCTTGGGAAAGGAACGTGACAAAGCTTCTAATTCCCTTCACGTGCTGCAGAGCTGCAGATCTGGTTTCATGGAAGGATGGTCATATGAATAAGAAAGAAAAAGAGAACTAAAGGATGTTTGCAATTTTAAAAATTATGTGAAATTGTGTGTGTGTGTGTGTGTGTGTGTGTGAGAGAGAGAGAGAGAGAGAGAGAGAGAGAGAGAGAGAGAGAGTGTGTGTGTGTGTGTATGTGTGTGTGCACAGGCCATGCATAGCGTACCAGTGAAAGGCAGAGGGTAAGTGTGGGAGGCAGTTTCTCTCAGGTCCTCAACTTAGCAGGAAGAGCCTTTACCTGCTAACCCTCTTACTGGCCCACAAGGGTATGAATCTCAAGTACTTAAACCTCACTTCTGTTCAAATAAAACTTTTATAAATTTTAAAAGACCATTTTCTTAATTTCAGTCCTCTTCTCAGATCCTTTTGTCCTAGAGTAATCTTTGTGTGGCTCACAATAGACCTAGGCTCACCCAGAACTCCTTGAAGGTTCAATGTAGGGGTTTTTGATTTGGTGGTGGGGGTAGTTCAGTTTTGTGCAGTTCTAGGAATGTACAGAGACACAGGCTGACCCCTGAGGTCATGTGGGGATTAGCAGTTCATCAGGTACAGGAGCTGTAGCTCAGGGGCCGTGTGCTTACCTAGCATGCATGCAGCCCTGGTTCCAACCCCCAGAACTGCTAAAACAGAGAAAACACATAAATAACATGTCTGCCAGGAAGCGAGCTATTCCAAGACAAGGAAGGAGGCTTCTGTGTTTCGAAAATCTGTTTTGAAACACAAACAGAGACTGGGACTGTGGCTCAGTTAGTGTAGTGCTTGTCTCCATCTGAGAAGCCCTGGGTTCAATTCCCAGCACCGTTTAAATGGGGCATGGTAAGAGTCCTGTAATCCCAGTCCCTGGAGATAGTAGCAGGGGGACTCCAAGTTCAAAGTTACTCTTGGCTATATAGTGAATGCAAGGCAGACTAGACTGGGCTACATGAGACTCTGTTTTTTTGTTGTTGTTGTTGTTTTTTTTTTTTTTTAGACAGGGTTTCTCTGTGTAGCCCTGGCTGTCCTGGAACTCACTTTGTAGACAAGGCTGGTCTCGAACTCAGAAATCCACCTGCCTCTGCCTCCCGAGTGCTAGGATTAAAGGTGTGCACCACCACACCGGGCTATGAGACTGTTTTAAAAAGGGAGGAAGAATCCTTCCAATACATAACTTTACTCAACTTTTCTTCAGCTTACATAAAAACTCTGGTATTAGTATAGATATGGAAGCTCTTTCCTGTGTGGTGATGAAACATTACTTACAACCAAACCAAGTGAGGAAGCAGGGCCCCTTACTATTAATTATGGGATTCAGAAAGAGGTAGGTAGAGAAATGTATAATGGTAACACCCAAAACTGGGTTGAGCACCCCAAATACTCAAAGAAATAGACAATGCTAACTTGGGTGATGAGAAATGATTCTGCAACTAGTTCCCTGCTGCATGTGCAGTCGGTGGTTCCCAGAAGTTGGAGGCTTGGTGGGAGAGTGAGAGCATTTGCCATTCATTTCCTAGGTCCAAGGTATTTCTTCCAGGATCCATGGGCTGGACTAGATAGAGCAAGTGCAGGCTTCTTTAGAAGCACAGGTACTGTTCACAGGCTCCTGAGCATCAAGATGGGGAAGATATCCAGCTAGCCAGCTGGTCACTAGAACATCCAGTTCTCCTTCCATTTGTACTACTACTATCTAGGACTCACTCATCTCCAGTCACAGGAAAAGGTCATCTATAGCCAGTGGCCAGAGAGATCCTTTTATGCTTGCTACACGACACAGTCAGGGCAGTATTCCAGGAACGAACAGACCACCTGCTCTGCTTCTCCCACTTCCCCTCTCATAGCCTGGATCGAGGAAGATGGATTCACCCATCCTGTCAACAAAGACTGCCGGAATCTCCTGCAGCTGCAGGTATACAACTGTGAGTTGATATCTAGGTTATGGAAGGGCTGTGGTGCTCCAACAGATAACGTGTGGTACATGAAGGTAGGCCTGGGAATGGGCGAGTACACACACACACACAAACACACATGCACGCACGCATGCACACAGACACACACTCACGCACATAAACACACAAACATGCACACGTGCTCACACACACACACACACACACACACACTACTTCTGTACATGTTGTAGTACTGACTTGGGACTTTGGTACCTGTTGCTCACTCAGCATATGCCCCTTTCTGATCTCTACCTTCCTGCAGATGTCCCAGTGACCTGTCTGCCGCCTGCCTTCATTGTCTTTGAGGTGGTGACACTCCTGCCACCCCAACATTTTGTCACAGCCTCCTCTTCATCTGACTTGAAGTTTTATTTTGTTCAAGGTCTACAGAGCAGTGAAGAAAGAAGAGCTAGTGTTTCACGGGTACAGGATGGAGTGTTCTGGGGATAGATCAGTCATTGCTTCCCTTTAGGGAGACTCAGATCAGTGTTAATGAACTACTTATAGGAACTGACCAGAATCAGAGCCCTTGAATTTTATGCACTGGTCCAGGGAGGTCCTGAGAGAGTGGATGCAGAGCGCACTGCCTTTTTTCTGCCTTTGCTTGGAATCCCAGAGGAGCCAGATTCCAGGAAGGAAGTGGAACAACAACAAACAAACAGAAAAGCAAAACAACAACAACAACAACAAAAAACCTAAAATCTGGGCTGGCTCTGCAGGTAAGAGCATTGACTGCTCTTCTGAAGGTCCCAAGTTCAAATCCCAGCAAACACATGGTAGCTTACAACCATCCATAATGAGATCTGATGCCCTCTTCTGGTGCATCTGAAGTCAGCTACAGTATACTCACGTATAATAATAAATAAGTCTTTGGAGCAATCAGGGCGTGAACGGGTTTAACCAGAGCAAGCAGAGTTCCTAAAATTCAATTCCCAACAACCACATGAAGATTCACAACCATCAGTAAATCAATCAGTCAGTCGGTCAGTCAGTCAATCAATCTTAAAAACAAAAACAAAAACAAAAACAACCAAAACCGAAGGCTCGGGCACAGGAACAATGTATACCTACTGCTATTAGTAACAAGGTTCCTTCTTCCATTTGGGTTGTGTGTCGGGGCTGTGTGCGGCTTCATGGGTCAAGGAGCTTATGGGCCACCTGTGTTTGTTTCCACAAGGACCCCAGGATGGCGGGAAGACCTGCAGCCTTCCCACCTTCAGAACCAGAGCCAAGAACACAGAGCAAATGTCACGCAATGGCCAGAGTCACACAGCCTGCAGGAGGCAAAGCTGGGTTTCGAATCTAAGTGGCCGAGCCTTGAGGTCTCAAAGTTTGTGAGCAATAAATACACTGAGGTGGACCTGCCCTGGTCCCAGAGTCACTGGAAATATTCTCATAGCAAGCAGGAAGATCTCAGGGACAGCAGATGTAGTTCTAAATGGGCATGTCTTGCTAGAAGGCACAGCTGACGTGCCTTTTCCAGTAAGCATTACAAGAAGCCCATTTCCATGGTTGAAAACTGCAAAGGACTATTCTGAGCCATCCCAATGGTAAAGAGAACAACAATTTGCTTTTTTAAAAATGGAAGCTGTGCACAGTAGCACACTTCTGTAGTCTCAGAACTTAAGATAGGCAGAGGAAGAGGATGACTCGGGAAGAGGAGTTCAAAGGCTGGCAGGGGAAGCACATCAAGACCTTGACTCAGCTCCACAACGAAAGCAAAGCAGAAGGCAAACCTGGTGGCAGTGCTTAAGGCATCTAAATATGCAGTTATTTCTACTTCAAACAGTGTAATTCATACAAACTGGTAGAGCACAGAAGCAGAAGAACATTAAACACAGGATTTAATAATGAATATGTGCACACACATATACACTGTTGAAGAGCTTGTCGTCTGTAAGTTTCTATGAATTAAATATTTGTTCATTAACTACTTGAGTTCACTTGCAAGACATGCCAGGTGCCAAGGGAGAGCACAGAGATGCACAAGGCCTTCCACACAAAGACAAGGAAAGGAGATGTGCACATAGATAATGAGTAAGGCACAGACTTATGTCATAAAGATGCATATCAGGAAGACAAGAGCACTGCCAGCCAAGATCGTGGCACGGAAGGGCATGTGTAAAGTGGGTATTCCCAGCAGTGTCTATGTATGCACGAGAAACCGCTGGAGTGATGGTGGGGGTCGGGCCCCTTAGATCCATGCATTTCAAGGGAAAACTATCAATTATCATCTTTCTTTATTTATTTTATGCATGTGAGTACACTGTCACTCTTCAGACATACCAAAAGAGGGCATCAGATCCCACTATAGATGGCTGTGAACCACCATGTGGTTGCTGGGAATTGAACTCAGGACCTCTGAAAGAGCAGTCAGTGCTTTTAACCACTGAGGCATCTCTCCAGCCCAATTATTATCTTTATTAATAACTAAAATGCCTTAAAAATTTAACTTAGTAATACTCTATTTAAAAGGTATATAATTAAACACAGCCAATTTGTTTAAAACAACACAGGATAACAGTTCCCTGAGTTGACTAGAAGATGCTAGTTAATTCATTCTGTTTCTCCTGGTATAAGAAGATTTCAAACTATCTACAATCCCTCCATTAAATTTAAAAACCAACCAACCAACCTTCATTATGAGAGGTGCCATGCCACTGGTACCTGCCTCCTGCTCGTCCCATTACAAGGAAGGAGGACTTAATGGCCTTGTTGGGCTGGGCTGGGCTTCCTGACTGCCTAACAGGGTGGAAGGCTGGCTGCACAGGCAGTGGAGGAAAAAACCCAAACCTTTGTCGTTTGTTAAAACAAACGAGCATTTTCACATTCACTCATACCCTCTGGCCTCATAGATCCTGTGAATTCTAAAAAGGATCACTCGTGACTAGAGTGGTTTTGAAACTTTAACACCCACAAGGAGCCAGGAGTAGATAGCGACCCTCTTCCTCCCATGCTTAGCAATTTCTGGCCTCATGCCTATGCTTCTGAGCACCCCAATGGGAAGGCTTCACATCTGACGGTCGGAGGTAGACCAGGGTACACATGAATATGCTGACTATGTGGTGCTGATGCAAGAAGACCCCTAAAGGATGACTTCCCTACCTAAGTTTGAACTGCCATGACTCTGAGATAATTTATCAAAAGTTACATTTCCATTTCCCAAATTATTAACAAGAGTGTTTGGCACTTTTAAGAAGCTTAATGTTGCCGGGCCTGGTGGCGCAGGCCTTTAATCCCAGCACTCGGGAGGCAGAGGCAGGTGGATTTCTGAGTTCGAGGCCAGCCTGGTCTA
>NC_034590.1:40012286-40036153 GCF_900095145.1 Mus pahari | reverse complement strand
TTTGGGCATACATACTCTGGTATGTGTGCAGACAGCTACAGTGTACTTACATATAATAAAAAAAAAAAAAAAAAAAAAAAAAAAAAAAGAAGCTTAATGTTTCAGGGCTTTTTTCTTCTCTTCTCTTCTCTTCTCTTCTCTTCTCTTCTCTTCTCTCTTTTTTTTCATTTTCAACAAATTGCCTCTATCATCTTAGATCTCCATTACTGAACTGTTTGTATCGAGTTTTAGTGAAGGAAAAAAAGAAAACAGAGCAATGAGAGTACTTCTCCTACTAGGCTGGGAAGATTCAAGCGAGCTGGTGACTTACATTAGGATCAGGCACACCCCAGGCTTCAGGGTTAAGTTAAGGAGGGTGCTTGTGTCCTGTGTGAGAGATGGGGATGGGGATAGAGGCAGCTTCTTCGGAAGACTTGACCACTCCCCCTCTTTTTGTGAAGCCTGGACCCTTGTCACAGCAGGTACCAGAGTACAGCATGAACCCAAGGGCCTCAATGCCATGTGAGCATACGCATCCTTTCTCCACACTGGTTTGCCTCTTTTGCAAGCACACTTTGCATCCTTTACTTTCATTTTAAACTGTGTGGTGTGCTTAGGAGAACCAGTAGCTCTCTGAGTGACCTAGGCAAGTCCGTTCTCTCATGAGCTGCCGCCAGCAGCAGAGAAGGGGGGCAATACCGCCACAGGGTCTCGGCAAGTGGGACCGCTTTTCCTACTATTCTGGAATTACTAGTCTCCTACCCAAACCTCAGGTCATTAAGACATGCTAGTGTGTAGCGAGACAGGTCAGAAGGATCTTTCTCCACATAAAATACTTCTGACTGGGATGAGGAACCCCTGTCCTATTGGATGCCGTGGCCATGCAAAGAGAGGGTCTTCCAAAAATTGAGGATCAGAAGGCACGGTGGGAGAGGAACAGCAAACTTGGGAAGCATTCTCAATGTACTGTAGAATTAAAAGCCAACCAAGGCAAGGAAGGTGCCTTCCAACCTAGAAATCCAGCCACCCTCTGCAACGAGCCCAGGCCTGCTGGAGACCACATGAGGTGGTAGTGGGTATGCCTGGAACCTAATATACCACTCACTTCTAGTACCGCCCCAGCTGGCACCCAATCAGGAGCGGCACAGCATTCTCTAAGCCCAGGTTGGCACTTGCAATCATCTTAAGCATACAATGGCATTGATTTCCACTTAGGGTGTAGAAATAACACTCAGATTTTTACCTATCTCTGCTGTTTTGCTGCCAAATTTCAAATACTCTCCAAGAAATGCAAACACAACAGAACACAGAGGATGTGACACATGAATTCTGTGCAACCTCACTGCCAATACCTCCATGTTATACTCAGTGTATGAACAGAATCAGAATCCTGAGTCCCACTGTCAAACTTCCTCCTCGTCTAGTTGGTATGTGTGACTGACAGCTGATGTCACCGAACGCTTTGATGTCTGAAATGCCTGAGATTCTTTCCCCCCCCTCCAAATATAACAGCTACATTTCATATTCCCTAGAATTTCATTTGTGACTAGTTAGCACGTTATAAGTGAGGAAAAATGGGGACTGCAGGAAGTTTACTGTCCTTACAGATTTCTGGGAGGGAACTCAAGAGTAATTAAATGTGTAAGCCTTCATAGTTCTACCAAACACATGCATAAAATCTGATAAAATGCAGAGGAAGAACATAAATATTCTCAGTCTTACAGTCTGGGTAAAAAGGACTAAAGAAAAATTCGCTCCCGCTTTTTAATAACTCTTTAAGATAAGGAGAGTTGGAGAGAGAGAGAGAGAGAGAGAGAGAGAGAGAGAGAGAGAGAGAGAGAGAGAGATTGAGAATGTGGTGTGGTTTATGTGTGTGTGTATGTGATGTGGTTTATGTGTGTGTGTGTGGGGGGGTATGGTTTATATGTGTTTGAGTGTGTGTGTGGCGCTGTGATAGAGTGTGTGCTTGGCATGTGAAAGCCCCCAGTTTCAATCCTTCCCCTTCAGAATGTTTCCTTTGGAACAAACCAATACATCTGGCGATGCTGACCTTTAGAGCTCCCCCTCTAATCACCCTGTTTGCTACGGCAAAAGTAAGGAGCATCTACAAGAAGGAAGCCATGCCTCAGGGAGTCTTCACCACAGCTTAAAGAGCATGAAGAGAAGAAGTAAGGTTCCCTATCAGATGTCTTGTGTGGAGGTAAGTCCTCCCAATCAACCCACAATAACTATACTGTGAGGTCAGCCCATCTCTGAGCATCCTGTCTCCTTGGAAGTAAGAGTCCTGTGGCTGGGACCGAAACTCCTGGGGCTATTTTGGCAGCTGAGCCCTCTGCCTCCTCTGCAGGGAGAAACAGTAGGAACATTTCAAATAACATTCATATTTGAGATATTTTCTGGCTCTGCATATTTTTCTACTTCATAGCACGTGTAATTGTCCTCCCTGATAAAAGTGGACCTAGCACAGCTATTTTAAAAGTTTTGTGTTCTACACTTTAAAAGGATACACAAAGTCCTAGGAGGAGAACGTCAATTACCAAGTATAAAAAAAAAACAAAAATAGGAAATCACCATTTGGCCAATGCCACAGCAATGGGTGTTGAATGAGAAGAGGAAGGAATAATGAACAGAGTGTTTAGAGAGTCCCGAGATCTGCCTCAAAGTACTTCTTAATTAGAGATAAAAATAAAGATGTTAAGTGACAAGAGGACCTTGCAGAGACAGCATTAACCAAGTGTCAAAATTACCTAAGCATCAGGGCATCAGGTGCCCTGGCAGGCTGACGCACTGAATCTCACAGCAGCGTTTCTGTGACCGCTGGGGAGAGCACAAGAGGCTGCGTGTGGAGTTAGAAGGAAAGACCTCCCGTGAAGTACCTGGATCGAGCTACTGAAGTTTGGAGGTGGCAAACAGGTGTGGAGGGAAGAGTGTCCCAGAATCAGAGAAATCCAGGACAGGAATCAGAGCTGGGTGGGCACCGCTCCTGGATCAGGAACCACAAATGGCACAAGAGAGGACAAAGGGCACTGGGAGGAAGGCGCAGATGGTGGCAGTGCAATGCAGGTGCTGCCTTCATGGTTCGGACAGCTTCATCGGGGTTTTGTAAGATGCTAATTAGAAGATGTCAGACACCTCCCACTCCCACGTGTGCAAAACTGAAGCAGAAATATTTCACATAAAATATAAAGTGTTTCTAAAAAGTTCGTAAGGTAAATAAAGCAACTCAGTGACACACGGAACACAATGTCCCTGACAGTCTGACAATAAGGCAGGAGAGAAATCTCTACTTTGTGTAGGAACATATAAAGGATGTGCTTCTCTGGAAGGTCTTTACGCTGGTAGAGCTGGTCACCAATGGGGGTGGGGTGGGGGTGTTTACGTTCTCACAATTCCCTATCTATCTCATGTTACTCTCCAGTGCAACGGAATTGAAGGGTACACCGAGGGGCATGAAGAGAAAACAGTTAACAAGATGCTCAATGAGACTATAACCATCTGTCACACTTGTCCCACATGTCCCATACCCCTTCCCTAGGCTGCAAGCATGCAAGTGGTACACAGATACACACCCAGGCAAAACATCCATACAAATTAAACACACACACACACACACACACACACACACACACACACCCCTTTTGGGTCCTTTGGAGTCCTTGTTTATGGGAACAGACACTGTTCTGTCTTCTGTCACAGATAGCATCCTCTGAGCTTTGAAAATTTAACATGAAATTGATCCCATTCTTTCCAAGGGGGAGAGGAAGACTAATGTAAGCAGCCCGCTCCCAGTATCACAAGCCTTAGTTTCCTGATCTACCACTATGTGGTAGTGAGGGCAGTAAAAAGACCTTGTCAAGCTTTGACTAGAACAACCTAAGAGTCTTCATCCTGGAAGTAGCCTAAAATGTAACTATATTCACTGGCAAATAAGAGAAAACTAAGGCTGCAAATGAATGTAAGAAGGCTACCATTTTTACTTTGGTGATGCTCAGTGTTGTTAAGGTGTGTATACCACAACAGAGGAATACTCTACCAAAAAGGGATGCACTGTCCCTTTTGGAGTACAGGTGCCCCTCCAGGTAATGAGACAGAAAGGAGTGGATATAGCTGGACCAGGTTCTTGGCTGGCTGCGAGAGCTATGAATCAATGGTATGACACAAGTTTGTTTTCTGTTGAGCTGGTGTCTTACTTCATCACCAGTGTTCATCTCTAACTCCTGAGCTCAAGAAATCCTTCTGCAGGATTGGAGTGATGGCTCAGCGGATAAGAGCACTGACTGCTCTTCCAAAGGTCCTGAGTTCAAATTCCAGCAACCACATGGTGGCTCACAACCATCTGTAGTGAGATCTGATGCCCTCTTCTGGGGTGTCTGAAGACAGCTACAGTGTACTTACATACAATAAACAAATACATCTTTGGGCTAGAGCAAGTGGGGCTGGAGAGAGAAGAAAAAGTGTCTGAAGATAGTTACAGTGTAGTTATATAAAAATAAGCAAATCTTTAAAAAAAAATCCTTCTGCACAGCTTTCTGAATAGCTGGGATTTCAGGGATTTCAGGCTTGAGCCCCCTTTTAGAGACAGGCAACCGAGACACAAAGGTTTACTCAACACGTGTAGGATCAGATAGCCTGGGTATGGCTGAAGGATACAGGTACTCAGGTTGGCCCAGGCCAGGAGCCAGGCTCTACTATATTATGCAAGGTTGCCTCCTAAATTATATTGCACTTCATTTGCAAAGAGTCCAACACTAGACTCATGGTGTCTAGTAGCCCAGAGGGTAGCTAGCAGGCTGTGTTCTCCCGAGGGAGCATCTGAGGACAGAGACGGATCAAGAGGGCTCTTGACGGTGGGTGGGGTGGGTGGTGTTAAGTACTAGGAGCACTTACAGCAAGCTGCTTGGGAAAGCCTTTTCAGGTGGTTATCTAAGAGAAGGCACAGGAAGTCCTAAAATCCTACTTCATGAAATTAGGACCCGAGGACTTGTCCAGGATACACATAGTAGTGAGAACTGCACCCTTGTGAAGATGGGTTTGACCTCTGCTGGAGGCTACAATGTAGCTAAATGTGTCTTTATCTTAATTACTCCAGAAACGCCATGCTGTGAAAGAAGCTGAGCTGCAGAGAGAGAGACAGTGCTAAGGCAGGTAGAGGGAGGTCAAGAGAGCAAATCGACCTCCTGTGAAGGGTAACTCACAGATGTGTTCACTTTCCAGAACCCAACCCTCACAAGAACACACTTCCAGGGTGTAGCTGGGAACCAGGAAGCAGCCAGCTCTGAGTTGCTGCTTGCTTACTCTCTCACACGGCGGTAACAAGCATGCTCATCTCTTCCCAAAGCACTCCAAGCAAATAAACACCTGCAGAGGAGCTGATGGAGACAGACTTCTCTTACTGGGGTAAGTCTATTAAACAGAAAAGGAGGCATAAAAATGATAAACCCAGACCATCAGAACACAGTAAGTGCAAGAAACCGTCAGCAGAGAGCCGACTGCTTCCTTCTCACGCCGGAGGGGCACTGCTGGATTAAACATAATACAAGTTATGTATGCTCACTGATGTTCCTGAGCGGCTGAGAAATAACCAGACAGTGTTCACTAGAGTAAAAAGTGCAGCAGTTCAGACTGTGTGGTGTAAAGACCTCCAGCAGGGGACAGTGCAGGAAAACAGGAGCAGAAGTCTCAGCACTCGGTCTGTGTATCACCTGGTCACGCTTTCCCACTGGATGTGGGTCCTCTGGCACTGAGAGGAGAGGCTCCTGCTACCTAGTGACATTCTCAAGACTGACTTACCATTAACCTGTCCCCTATTGGGTCAGGAGTTTGAGCCTGAAACAGTCTGCACTAAATTTTGGCTGTGACTGAAACTGGACTAAGTAATTTAAAATGTTTCAATATTTAAGATCACATTTAAGCTGGGAATGGAGGGATGGTTTGACAGTTAAGAGCACTGGCTGCTCTTCTAGAGGACCCAGGCTCAATTCCTATCACACACATGGAGGCTTAGAAGCATCTTCTTCAGGAGAAGAGTTACAGGGGAACATCCTTTTCTAGTATATACATTAAAAATTGACGCTTAGTTTAAATCCTGTTTTACCAGGGGCAGGGGTGTCTGTGCACACGTCTGTGTCTCTCTTTCTGTCTGTCTGTACAAGTTTTTAGTTCTAGACTTCTATTTGATCACCAGGAAAATAACATTGGTAGACTTTACCAAAATCTGCAGCAAAAACTAAATGATAAATGTACTCTCAAAACAGGGCTCAATATCCCACAGGTGATCAGGGTCAACTTTTCCAGGGACCCTGGATATGTGGGTTTTGTACTTGGAATGAGAATACAGTAAAGCTGGGACTTCCGGCCCTCAGGGACTGTTCCCAAGAGCAGAACACTGCTGTAGGAAACAATGTCCTCCAAGACTCAAGGGAAAGAGGAATGCCACCACTGAGAGGCGATCGCTTGCTTTCCTCCCTCGAGAAAAGAATGAGCTAGGTTCCACGGCGTGTTCCAACACCTTTCCACATAGCTGGACCCACATGTCATAGGGGACTTGCAGAAAGGAAGTTTCAACATCAGCTAGCCTTGGCAGATGCTCCCAAGTCGTTCAAAAATAAAACTCGGGCAATGATGGTAAAGATGGGATGATGGTTTAAGATGGGGCAAGAGGCTTTCCCGTGGCGGGCCTGAGCTTAGTGCTATGCCCGTTTGCTGTCTTGTTCAGGAACGAACCAGGGCCCAGACGAGGAACGCGCTCACGTTGATCACCCAGAAAGGCGGAGTGTGTGCTTCCGAGGCCAGTGTTCTCCAGCCTTTCTACCTTCCATTAAATGGCTGAGACTGTCCTTGTGTACTTGGGTGGATTGATGTTATTTCTAAAGCACACAATTCATTTCAAGAGGGGAGAGGCAGGATTAAGCTGGAAATATTTTTTCTATTGAGAAAAAATTAAATATAAGTGGAAACGTTTTCATGAAAATGTTTTTATATCTCAACGTTTCCTGTGAACACTCTGATCCCAATATATCATAGGACTGAGCTAGATGAGGGAGAATGAAGGGAAAATGAATTTAAATAAAATTGAAACTGACCAGCCAGGCTTTATTCTCCCAATCTCATGAAATAGCAAAGCTGAGGGGGACAGAGCCACAAATAAACCAAAAGGAAAAACAAGAATCAACTCAATGCTTTCAACTCAAATGAGTTTCAATTTTATTTCAAAATGTTTTAAAATCTAGTTTATTTTCATAGCCACAAAAGCTTTTGAATACCCATGAATCAAAGCCATTTGACAGAACCATGGAGCTTGTCCTAGTTGCTTTCTCTCAAACTCTTCCCTGGGCCTGTTAACCCCTTGTTACTCAGTCACACACAGCAGGTCACTCTCAGTACCCAGTTCTTAGGGACACTCTACAGCAACAGTGTGTATGAGCAGGCAGCGGCCCTAGGTAGGACAGTGCATTTTTAAAATACACATTTTGAAGTGTATGGGTTTTTTTGTTTGTTTGTTTGTTTGTTTTGTTTTTTTGTTTCTCGAGACAGGATTTCTTTGTATTTCTCTGTATAGCCCTGGCTGTCCTGGAACTCACTGCAGACAGGCTGGCCTCGAACTCAGAAATCCACCTGCCTCTGCCTCCCAAGTGCTGGGACTAAAGGCTTATATATTTTGCCCGGCTTATGTATTTTTTTTAAAAATTAGTCTTATAGGATAGGGAAAATGATATATACAGACTTATAACTACTAATTACCCTAGTCAAAGAACAAAAAACCAAAACCAACCCCCCCCCAAAACCCAAACCAAAAAAAAAAAAACCCCACAAAAAACAAACGACCCCCCCAAAACAAAACAAAAACAAAAACCAATCCACATCCTTTAGAGATTATTTTGTTAATCTGTATCTTGATCTGTGCTGCTCAGGGGCCACTTAGCCACATGAGGCCTTTGAAACTTGAAATAGTTAAGTCATCCTAAGTGTTTCTCAGCTACTCTTCAACTCCCGGCTACCACACGAGGGCAGATACAGAGCGATCTGTGAAGGCACAGGACTACAGTGTAACAGTGCAGGTCAGACAGAAGAGCAGAGCTGTGGTCTCTGGCTCCGGTTGGTCTCTGTCAAGCTCTCGCATGGCTCATGCTGGCCTCAATTTCACCACGTCGCTGAAGATGGCCTTGAACTGATCTTCCTGTTCCCGTAGGGACTGCAGGTGTGTGCTACTCTACACAGGTTACATAACTGTTAGGTCTTTCTATCTGTATGCTTCCAATGCATTTCCCTAAGCAACTTCATATACAAAGCTAACTTGGGTATGCATTCTCTCCCCAGGCCTGCCCCCTTACTCTCTACTATAAAATGCTTTTTCCCTAACAACCCCGACTTGAGTGGGGTCCCTGTGTACAGAGGAAGGCGATATTTACAGAAGGGCAAATGATTACTTTTACAGGGAAAGAGCATCCCAGGTCAGCATGTAAATGTTAAAACACATCATACCAGACTGTAGAGAGGGCGGGCGTCTCCATTCCCATGCCTCTCTATTCCCTTCCCAACATTCAGCCCTGTGTGAACAGAAAGTAAGGCCTCTCTTTGATGCTGCACCCCCCTATTATAAGCACAACGCCAGGGACCAAACAGATGGTTGGATGTTGTGGAATGACCGAATGAAACAAAAGAAGAATGGTATTCTGTTAAACAACAGCCAACATCCTAATAGAGCCTGGATATAAGTCTTTATATTAGACAGCAGCCCACCCTTTATTTTCAAATGCAGTCTTAGAGCAATTCAGAGGACTGATTCAGGCAGCTACTATACCACAGCCCAGTCTCTTCCATACTCAGCAATGGCTCCTTCCAAATGGCTTCAGCGTTACCAACATATCTGTACAGTCAGAGCTAATGTTTATCAGTTCGTCTTTAAATGGCCCAGAGCTTTTTTCATTTTCCATAATACTATTTCGCCTACCCTTCACTTGGACATTGCCTCTACAATAAGGAGGAGGAAACCAAGGCTTGGGTGAAATTGACTTGCCAGACCACATAGAATTATAGGTATATAAGTGGAAAAGCTCTGGTGAAGATGACAGACCATGCTGAGTCTATTAGCTGGCTCTAGGACAGCTGAGTGGATCTCTTTCAAGGAAGGGCATGATTTGTAAGCACCCCACAACACATCAGTGCTGAGTAAGGCTCCTAAGTCCTGCTGGCTTACTGCCAGCCAGTAGACCCCTTCTAGGGTGAGGGAACTGGGCAGAGCTCAGCACAACCTGGCTCTCCTAACTGTGGCCGTCGGAATCATTGGATCCTGCCCATCATATAATACATTCACTCTGTGGCCATATCCCACAGCTTCACAAGCCTCATCATGGTCGGGCCTGTGTCTGCAAAAAAGACCAGCATGAGAAGACCAGGAGGTATATCACGTGCCGCTCGTTCGTTCACTGGTCAGAACTTCAAACCAATAACCCAGAAGTAAAGACAAAACCTCCCTCTGCCCTCTGGTGGCTTGTACTTCCCTCTAGGATCCAATTCCCACAGGTTAGGGTTGCCAGAACCTTTCACAAAAATCACTGATGAAACACTAGCTCTTTAGCTTCTTAGCATAGTATACAAAAGGCTGATTTCTGATTTATCAAAGGCTTACCAAATAGGAAGTATAAAAAACCATATGATCCTTACAGGGAAGGGGTAAAGGAGCAGTGGTCAGGTCCCCGATTTACATAATTCTCAGCCATTCTTTTGGCAGACACCTCCACAGCCACTAACATCTCCATCTATGGATGATAAAAAGATGACTCTTCCCCCGTCCTGGGTGCCTGTCAGGTATAAACTTGAAGCCAGGCACAGTTAATCCTTACAAACTCCCCAAGGAAGAGGTATTACCACGTTTGCTCCAGATTAAGAAAGAAGGGTCAGGCCTGAATTCCAGCCATCAGAACTCTACTGAGAGAGAATAGAGACAGACAGACTTTCACTCTGGCCTAGGGAGCAGAGAAAACGACTACCTTCTATGGGAAGAAAAGTCAGTCAACCATGGGATAACAGAAGGATCCATCACAAGAGGACACCACTGTCCCTTAAGCAGTGACAGGACTGAGAAGAACAAAGGTTCCACTGGAACAGGATGTGAAGAGGTCAGCTTGAGGAAGTGTTCTAGCAAAGGGCATCAAGGAGGCCATTCCACAACTGGAGAGGAACCGCAGATCCTCACCACAGGAGCCAGGTAGCACTGGGATAGGCACACATACCATGTGTGTGCTGATGTGGTGGGTGACACAGGCAGAAGCAGCAGGGTGAAATCAGGTCAAAAAGAACTCAGAGTCAGGCTGGGGCCACTGCTCTGCTGTGCTCATGAAAGCCAGGGGATTAAGTCAAGACTTCACTCGTGATTCAAAAAAGTTATCTGAAGACATGGTGGGAAGCATGGCTAGGCCTCGTCACCCCTCCCCCCCCAGCCCTGCATGCTGAACTGAGGAATCCACTTGGCACCCTGGCACTCTCCTACAGGAAAACATACTTTGGTTATTCAGACGTGACTTCCTGGACTCCGAAGCTGTTGGCATGGAAAAATTAACAGGCTGACTTGGCCAGGGAGGCACAAGCAACACAAATCACCAGGAAAAGATGAGCCCTGAGCAAGCGGGAGGTTTGAGGGAAGGGTCACAGAACAAAGAAGGGGTAAGACAGATTTGTCAGGAGTCCCAGGCTGGTACCAAGCCCACGGCATGACAAAGGTCACTGAGCGCTCATAGCTGTACACAGACATCACCGCCTTCCTTTTGGGCAGTGGCCAAGGAGGCAAACGGAGGTGAGCTTACTTGGCCTGGATGAGACAACTAATAAGGGACAGGAGCTGGCGCACACATCATCACGACATACTTCATTACGATTTCTCTGCCTTCAACCCTTAGCCCAGTTTGTAACTTCATAAGGTGGGGTAATGATGCCAGGAACTTTGTAGCCCTGAGGCAGAACTCTGCCTCAGCTCTGGCCTTCGTAACCTCTCCTTACTACATGTGACACAGCCACCTCCTCTCAAATCCTGAGGACAGCTCAGTAGATAACGGTAGCGTATTACACTCATTTGGTCATTTGGGGGAAAACTGCTTGTGTGTGTGGAGGGGGGTGGGGGGATGGGATCAAACAAATGAGTAAGTGGGAGAGAAGACCAACCATCCACTGGGATCCTAATCAGGCTTTCGTAACTTAAAACTGGAGTCTTCCAAAAACACACACAGGTACGTCACAGAAGCTACTCCTGGGAATCCAATCCTGGCCAGCACATACTAAGGCCACCTACATCCCTACTTGCAGCTACCTTCCTTCCCCAGCTCAGCATCAACCCTAAGGTCCTTCAGGGTTCTGTAGCTCAATAACTTTGCAGGGTGTTAAGTCTACAGGAGCCAAGAGGTCAGTGGCCTCCTTTGTTGAGGTTACAGTTCCTACAACCTTAAATCCTGTAAAGCGTGACCACAAGGTCCTTCAGCTTCTCCCCAGAACTTCCAAACCTTGCCTTTACACTTAACAAAGCTTCCTACTAAATATCGACACCAAATTTCCGTACATTCGTTTTTTCTGCTTGTGAAAGGGGGTGGTGGTGGTGGGGAAACTAGTCAAGATCGGATGTCCTCTGCCATACCAGCTTCTAGAAAAGAGCGTTTTTGAATGGGATGCCACGTGCTGTGTTTTGCCACATTACCTGCGCTTCCTGCTTGGAGCCAGAGTAACAGAAACCTTGGGCACTGGGAACTGTTCCGTACCACGCAAATTCCACTCCGCATCTTCCAGGCAACCCTGTGGCAAATAATTCATGTCCACTACGCCCCTACCACACAGAATACAACTACATTGTGCTGCTAGAAATGGGAAACCTGATTCAGATCAGAGAAGATAGAAAAACATTTAGTTCAACACAATACTGCCTTTATGAAAAGGGGCGTGCGCCGGGTGGTGGTGGTGGTGGTGGTGGTGGTGGTGGTGTAAATCCCAAACCTGTAAGTGGGGATAGATTTCAAGACGAATTTTGGAAGAAAATGCATAATCAAAATAGCATTCAGCTTGACTCAAACCAGCAATAATAATAACAACAAAAACCCAGCCAGTCCTTCTAGAGCTACGCCTGTTTAGGCTGCGCGGTGCTCTTAATGGCCAGCCAGCCAGCCTGTTCTCCTGGGAAATGGTGCTGCTGCTACAGCGTGACTTGCTTTGCTTGCTGCAATAAAAGGAAAACAAGCTTGCACGACCCAATAGCTTCCTTCAGTTTGTGCCTAGCAGCGGGGAGAAAATTAAAAAAGCCTGAAAAGGGGTCCTGAGGCAAGGGGAATGGAGGACAGGATCCTAGAGAACAGCACTGCCCTGCAGGATTTTTGTAAACAGCAGCCTGTAATGGCCACGGTTAGAGAAAGAAAAACAGACATGGAGGGAAGCGTGTTTACAACTGCAGCAAGGGCGGGAGGCGGAGGGAGGGATTCCCCGGCTCTGCGCTCGGCCCTCTCCACTCCGGTGGGGCCCCGGGGTTGGGCTGGGCTTCAGCTCCCCACCCCAATCCATGCTTTCTTGGGGGGCCCCCATCTTGTTTATGGGAAGGTTACTCCTCCTCGGCTCTGGTGATCGCGTCCCTAATACTCCAGCTGCATCCTTGCGGGATGCCAGCTTGACTGACAAGTCCTCCAGCCAATCGCTGCCTGGGCCCTTAGGAAAGGTGGAATTTCCCAACAAACTGATTGGCTGAGAGGGAGGGCGGGCCCTGGTGATTGGCGTGTTATTCCGAGTAGAAAGTAGTAAACAACCTTGGTCCAGGGGCGGTGGGGAGGGCGCCCGGTGCCAGCTCCCTCTGGCTGGCAGGGCGGGGTGGGGAAGCACCCGAGACAAAAGGAACCCTGGCTGCCACAGCAGGGAGGGCAGGAAGGGGGTGCCCCCAGAAGTCAGCACCTGGAGGCATCATTTGGAGCCCCCGCGCCAGAACTGCTGACTTTCAACGACACATCGTTTTTTGTTCTGTGCAGAACCTCAAATGTTTTGTTTCCATCATTTGCTCTTCTTCATGTATGGCTGAAAAACTCTCCAAAGGAATGATAACCGATTTAGTCGCTTTTGTCCAGAAGCCCCTTCCTCACCGTCCAATAAAATTTTAAATTTGTCTTTTACGAAAGTTGCCTTAAACCACACACTGAAATTGTTGCACTATACAATACGCCATTAATGGCTCGCTGGTGAACCAGACACACAGCTACATCTTTTGATAGCAAGTTTTAGGAGCTCTGAGCCTATTGGGAACGGCTGGGATGGAGAACATACACAAAAAGAAACAACACATGATGGTGTTGGGACCACTTGATAAGAGATAAGCAGTTCACTTGCCTTGTCCATAGTATTTCTGGCAGTCTCACTTGAATCTCCATTCCCTCATTCCAGCCTAACCATCCTTACAGGACCCCAGGCGGAGGAAACCATCTGCTCTTAGGATGGGGGTTCTGCTCACCCTGGCACACAAACATGCTCACAAGTCGCTATCCGGAGCAAGCCTCCTCAATGCAAAAGGGGACCAGGAGGCCAGCCAAGCGGGCCCTCTCCACTTCAATGCTTGTTGAATATGCAGAGACCACGTTGTCACTTTTCACAATCAAGATATATCAAGATGTATCGATAATGGGTACCTTGTAGGAGGTAACTTGGTGCAAACCGGCCACCTGGCATTTTCCTTTGCCATTCTAGTCCCTCAGCCTTTGCTATCTCCTATGGAGCCTGCCACAAGGAACCCCAGTAAATGTTCACCCCAAGTCATCTTTGCTGTATAAAACATGGATTTAGGCTCTCCTTGGTCCTTGCAGCTTGGCATCAGACCCCAAACCAGTAGCTTCTTTCATTGTAGGCACCCTCCCTCCAGACACTTTGTTCTGTTCCCAGGTCCCTGCCCAGAGCACACACATCCTTTTACTCAACCTTGGTTTTTATGCTTTCTAGACTTTACCTCTGCCTGCCCAGGAGAGGCCACTGTTCTCCACAGTTCTGTTCCCCACTGTTCTCCACTGTTCTCCCTAGCCCAGCTACCCCACTTCTTGCAGAAGACTGAAATTTGTTTTCTTAGCACTATGTCTCTGACAGGGCTTTAATGCTGTATTTAAACTCCATTCCTAGGTTAACACCCTGAACTTCCTGAGGCTTGGGATGGTATTATCTTCAGATTTGGGTCTTCAGTGGAAATGGGCTCCTACTAAAGTGTCTGCTGCAAACTTGCCAACTGTTTCTAGGACTCCTCCCTACCATCCCGAGTACGCCTGCCCCTGAAAAATCTTCCGGTGGTTCCTTACACACATGTAATTAATGTGTTTTTCCCTGCCAGGTCAACAACTCTGTTTTCTCTACTTGGCAAATTTCCACTCTGCCTAAAATCACTTCCTCTCTTGGCATGCCTTTCACAAGCTCCCACCAACTACGCTGTGTACCAAGAGTGGAGAGGTCTCTTTCTCTTCTTACTTCTCTGGCCAGAATTAGCTACAGAACCAGAACTAGCATGGTTTGTTGGTAAAAGAAGAGCTGAAAAGCAAAATTTCAGAAGTGGTGTCACCTGTACGTCTGTAGAACCGACCCACTGCCATCTGTAGGGGCGGAGCGGCGCCACGCTCTGAATACTACTGTGATGGTCTCTCCATGCTTTCTGTCTCAAGGCCTCCGACTCCGAGGCGGATTCTTACTCACCCCTCCGTCTTACTCAGAGATCCCTTATGCTATCAACTCTGCACATCCTGATTCCTTTTCATCATGACACTGAACTGTCATCTCCTTTTCTATCTGACCAGTCACGGACTTGCTCACAGTCTAGTCTGTCCCCCACACAGCCATATCGAGTGTTCTAAGAATTGTGGGGTTCCACAGCTGGGGCTCACAGTCTCTGCTTACACCCTCATGTGGCATTTGTCACCATCCTTGCATCTTTCTAAGCCTTTAATGGTGGAAAAGGATAAACCTATAGATAAAATTTGTTACCCAATCTTGCCTTAAAATTATGGATACTTGTTTGTGAATAGAATTTGTATCTGGTACAGGCAATACCTTTACATGGTTCAAAATCAAAATAAACAAAATATACAGTATATTAGCTGGGAACAGATAACCAACTAAAGCAATGTAAAGCTGGGAGTCGGTATTCTGGCTCAAAGCCCACCACAGCAAGGCGAACATGACAGCCTGAGTTTCAGGATGCTCATCACCACACTGCATCCTCAGTCAAGAAGCAGAGAGAACTGGTTCCCAGTACAGGGACTGGTTCTGCCTAAGTCTTGGTCTTCCTAAGTTAATACAGCCCTTTGCAGGCATGCCTGAGGCCTGTCTTTTAAGTGATTAAAGACCCTATCAAGCATCATACATAATAACACCATACATATATTACATATATAAAAACTATAGCACAGAACACTCATTTGGCTTTCAGTAAGTGGGCAATTTTTTTCTTTGTTGCTTAATGTATTCTAGATCTGTCTATGTTTACAAACGAAATGTCTTCTCTACTAACAAATAGGATTTCAAATTAAAAAGCTGAACAGCAAAGGAGACAATGAAGAGACAATCTGTTAGCTTTTCATCTGACAAGGGATTAATACACTGAATATATAAAGAACAAAATTTAAATGTCAAAAGAACAAATAATCAAACCAATAAATGGGCAAATTAATCAAATGGGCAGTTTTCAAAAGAAGCACAAAAGACCAATACATACATGAGAAATGCTCAACACCCTTAGCCACCAGGGAAATGCAAATGTAAGCCACACTGAGATTCAAATCTCACCCCATTCACAAGGGAGAGCACATCAAGACAACCACCAACAAACATTGGCAAGGATGCAGGGGGAAATGTGCCCATACACACTGTGGAAGTAAAAATGAAGTAGTTTAGATACTATGAAAGTCAATATGGCCCAAACTGTGCTGCTACTTCACTTCTGGATGAACAGAAGTGATGCTAAGTCAGCACACAACACATCCACGTTACTATCCACATCAGCCAAGGTATGTGACCAGCCTGGGTACCCACATGAAAAGATGAAGGGAACGTGATGCACATACACAGATGTATCAGATTTAAAGGATAAAACCTAGCCTATCGGCGGGAATTTAAGGAGTGGACAATCATCTGAAGTGATGCTGGCCAGACCAAAGGCTCTCTCATCTGTGCAATTTTTTTTTTTTTAAATGAAACTAAAAGGGAGGCTTTGCACAGAGGGAGGAGATGATACAGAAGGGAAGGAAAGGACAAACAGAAGATAGTGGGTGGTAATCAAAGCACATCTTATATACGCGTGGAAGTATTTAACAAAGAAAACAGCCATGTTATCTTCACAGACAGCATTCTGCTCTATAAACAACCCTGAGTGGTCCCCAACCTTGTCTCTGTGTTTAAATCACTGTTACTTCCCCAGAAATGGATTTAGTTGGTTTAGAAGCTATCATGTGAGCCTTCAAATGAAATAGTAGAAAAAAAGTCCCAGATGATTCTAATGAGGAAGCAGGTTTGAGACATAGTAAACCTATATACCCCTCTACTGATAGAACTTGTCTTCTTGTCATTTCAGACAACACCATGTAAAGTGGCCTTATACACCTGTCAATTCACATGTGTGCTGGTGTGTCTGTGGGTGACTGTGCTGGGAGAATTACTATGTTAAAGGGCACAGGCACTGGTACTTCAGAAATGCTGGCAAATTCCATTTCATTCCACACACGCGCGCGCGCGCACACACACACACACACACACACACACACACACACACACACCACACCACACCACACCAATGTGCCATCTTCCAGCCCCCTCTGCCAAGTGGGGCTGTTTTCCTATAGTTTTGCCATCAGAGTCTGTGACTGAACATTTTAGATTTTCAAGCATGTGGGGTTGGGGGGACCTCTGAATTCTCAGATATTATAGAAAGGACTTCCTGATGTGTTCTACTACAATGTTTATGGTTCTTTTGTTTGTTGTTGTTTATACCTTTATTCTGGATTCACCCAGAGTCTAAGAAAGATGGACCCATGATCCAACATCAGTTAAGTAAGGTGCATATTTGCTCCAATGATGTAAAATGTCATCTTATTAAACATGGTCACTCGTTCTCACACCTACGGCTGGATATCATATTCTGTTCCATTATTCTGTCCCTTCACATAGTGGCACCTTGCTAGTTATTTAATCATTAATTACTTAGGCACCATGGGATGCTTTAATTATCTGGTAATTTTGCTGTGCTTGTTTAGCACTATTACTATTATCACCATTATTATTGTTGCTATTACCGATGACTGTAGAGTCAGTTTGTATAATTAAAAGAACTCACACAGTATTTGAAGCATACTACCTTTATAAACACAGGAAGAACTGACATCTTGCTAACATTGGTTAGACTTGACATAAAAGATATGGTTCTTTCATTTATTTGAATTTATATTTGGTAGCATTTTGTTCAGTACTATTTTCTTATTAATTTTAAAGCATTTTCTCTGGGAAAAACTTTTCTTTTATGATATCGTACAGCAAATTATTTGCACACTGTAGAGCTCTCACATGACCAATTCTGGCTTATGTTATTTCCAGAAGATGCTTAATTCTATGCCCTTAGAATCTGAGTACGTATTTATTCACAGGTGTGAAGCCTCAGGGTAACTCTGGGTGCTGTTCCTCAGGAACCCGCCACCCTACTTCAGACATGTTCTCTTGCTGGCCTGTAGCTCACCAATTAGGCAAACATGCTGGCTGGCTACAAGCCCCAGGGATCTGTCTACCTCTGTCTATACAACTGAGATTTCAAGCTTGTGCCACAGTGCCCGTAATTTTTAAAATAGATTCTTCGACTTGAAGTCAGTTCCTCACGTTTGTGTGGCAATCACGCCATTGATGGAGCTATTTGCTGAGTTCCCTATGCCCTTAGAACTCTCAATAAATAAACGATACCAAAAAAAGTTTTTCCCCCACTAGTATGAAGTTTATTCTTTTTTTAAAAAAAAATTGGATATTCTCTTTATTTACATTTCAAATGTTGTCCCCTTCCCTGCCCCCTGAAAGCCCCCTATCCCATCCCTCTTCCCCTTGCTTCTATGAGAGTATTCCCCCACCCACCCACTCCTGCCTCATCGCCTGGCATTCCCCTACACTGGGATATTGAGCCTTCACAGGACCAAGGTCCTCTCCTCCCACTGATGCCCAACAAAGCCATCCTCTGCTATATGCAACTGGAGTCATGGGTCCCTCCATGTGTTGGTGGTTTAGTCCTTGGGAGCTCTGGGGGGGGGTCTGGTTGCTTGATATTATTGTTCTTTCTATGGGGTTGCAAACCCCTGCAGCTCCTTCAGCCCTTTTTCTAACTCCTCCATTGGGGACCCCCATTGGGGACCACATGCTCAGTCTAATGGTTGGCTGCCAGCATCCACCTCTGTATTTGTCAGGCTCTGGCAGACCCTCTCAGGAGACAGCTATATCAGGCTCCTGTCAGCAAGTATTTTGGCATCCACAATAGTGTCTGGGTTTGGTGTCTGTATATGGGACGGATCCCCAGGTGGGGCAGTCTTTGGATGGCCTTTCCTTCAATCTCTGCTCCACATTTGTCCCAGTGAGTACTTTGTCCCCTTACTAAGAAGGACCAAAGCACTCACACTTTGGTCTTCCTTCTTCTTGAGCTTCATGTGGTCTGTAAATTGTATCTTGAGTATTCTGAGCTTTTGGGCTAAAACACCAAGGTTCTAATCAATTCAAACCAATAAATTTTGACTTGGCATTCACAATGTAAGCAACTCAGATGTAGGGCAAAGGGCTGGATGGCAGAGGCAAAATACTGGATATGGGGAGGGCTTCTAACCCAAGAGTGGAAAGTGTTGGGAGAATGAGACTGAGGGCTTGGGGCATTGTGGGTGGGGTGGGAAGCTAACTGTGTGCCTTAGTGCATGTCTTAGGAAGGTACCTCAGCTAGGCTATTATAGCAGCTATGCATCAATCTATACCAGAGAAACCCCACAGAACTGGACATACAGATGGTGTCTGATGAGCTCATTCATACACGTGATAACCATGAAGTTCTGCTGAACATTTTAAGAGATAAAACCAAGTTTCCTGTTTCAGAACTGTGTGTTTAAAGGTATGTCCCTTTACAGACATTAAAAAACCAGCTGGATGTGGTGGTGTAAATAATCCCAGAGCAAGAGGGCCCGTGGAAGAAGGGTCTTAGCCTCAGACTAGCTTGGAATAAATAGTGCAACCACGTCTCAACAGACAAGCCAAACTAAAATATCATCTGCAACACTCATCTTCCACACTGAGAGGTCCCAGCATAAATATCAGAGCGGAGCTGCCCAGCTTGGGTCTCATTCTAGACCTCTTAACCTATGACCTCTTAGGCTGAGGTCATAGTCTGCATAGGGAAGTGCCTGGCTAGTAACAACAACACAATCACACATATCTGTCCTCAAGGAGCTCCTTGAGTAAACACCTTTGCTCTGAGGATGACAAGCATGGCCACAGTCCCCGTGCTTGTGGAGTCTTGGTTAGAGCGTCCCTAACACCATCATCTCCCACTAGTTAGCTCTGCTCTTCACTGAGCTGAACCCGTAACGCCTGCGCTCTTGTTCCACACAGAAACCCCTGAGAAGCCCAGTTTACAGAATCAGAGACTGGACCATTCCTTGAAGCACTGCTAAAGAACTGGCCAGAGTCACCCAAGTTCTCAGTGGAGCTATGGGAAGATAAGATTCTCCCCAATGCAGTTGCTCTGAAAGACGGGGCAGTAAAGAACAATTATGCCTAACCCAGATTTCTCTATGAATCCATTTATTACTTCCTAATTTAGGAAAGCCACTCTTGTACCTGCACCCTGGCCACTACTCAGAAAAACATTAGTGTATCCAATGATCCCTTTAGTAACTACCGGAGAAGCAACTAGCTGAAGCATGGGGGAGTTAATGTGAGACCTGAAGAGTTCAAAACCCCAAAGTACAAACGCACTGTCAGCACATGGAGAGATCTGGATTTCATGCACGCCTTATGCAAACTGGCCCAAGCTAAAACATTTTATAAAGCATTCTGAGGAGTAAACTTTGATATCAGCCTTAGTTAAAAAGAAATGTACAGAGTCAAAGAATCTTTCTGTTGGCTGGTAACAGAGAATGACTCCTTGGAAAAAAAATTAATGTTTCTTTTAGAGAAGCAAAAGGCGAATGGAAATAGTGTGAGCAGCATATGATGTCCTGTGACAATGCAGCGAAGTACAACAGAGAAGGCAGTTGGGAGCTGCCACTAAGGTCGAGTCTTAATTAGGCTCGTATCTCAAGCTTTTGGTTTTGTGAGGCTGCAACTCAAATTGGTATTAAAAAAAAATTGTAGTCAATTAGGGTGTTTTTAATATTCACTGTATCTACTATGAGATAAGAGCTTAGGAGATGATGATGATGATAATGATAATAATAATAATAATCACAACAACAGTAATAGCAGCGGCTACTTTGAAACACTCACAGGCACTGTGAGTTGGAGCCCTGAACACTAACCACTGTAATTTGCTATCAGGACCACTGGGTATGGCATTCAGAAAACTGATACATGCAATCAATGCTTGTGACATGGGAGAACAAAACCTTGTCAACCAATTGCAAACAGACGGCTCGTGGACAACAAAACCATAGAGAAAATGCAGGAATATCAGCAGGGCAGTGGGGAGGAAAAAAGAACACTTTCCAAACTGTATGCATAGAGAGGGCCTCAAAGGCCGCATGACAGATGTGTTCCTGTGTCAGGGTCAATAAAGAATAAAGCCCATAACACAATTCTTAGGAAAAGTTGCAATGCCTGTTTTGTAAATAAAACACACCGACTTAAATTTCTACTACTTAATTTTATAAAGTCCGATTAAATATGTGTCTGAATACATTTTTTTCCCTTGTTTTGAGGCGTGGTCTCTTCACATAGCCCTGACTATCCTAGAACTAGTTATGTAGGCCTGACTGACCCCAGACACATGGGGACCCTTTTGCTTCTTCATCTGGAGTGCTGGGATTAAAGGCAGACATCAACAAGCTGGGCTTAAGTGTCTAGATTTTTAACTTCTTTATATTTATTCTTACCCTCAATGTTAGTGAACATTTACTGTGTAGACTTCAGAGTTTAACAAGTTTGAGGGGCTGGCCAAATCCTTCTGGACTTAATGAGAAAGGGACAGACACAGGACACCGACTGGAGCTACACAGTGGGTGCCAGGGTGCCAGGCCTAGACACGTGGATCCTTCAGCTTTGCTTCTGTCTCTCAGCTACCTCAGAGGTCTGCTGTGGAATTACTAGTATTTTAAACAATGCAAATGCAATTACAGTTGAAGCACATTCTCTAGGAGAAGGAGGAAGAGATTGGCATTTAGAAACTTCATTAAACTTTTGGCCTTTTCAAAGCTAAACGAGTCTTAAGAAAAGCCAGGAAAAGTTCCCGTTGATTGATTTAAAAACAGGCTTTTTGCAATTAGCAGATCTAAATCTACGAAAGGGAGAAACACGTACGGCACTTTTAGCTAGCTTCCTGCTTTCTCTGCGTACTTCAAATCGTAACAATTAGACTCTCTATAGACACACATACAGATACACAAATACTTAGCAAGACGTAAACTTCTATTTTAGCTTCATGAAAATGCTAGTTACGTTTCCACACACACAATGAATTCTGGCAATTTATTTACAAGTAGACATCCCTGCTAAATTAGGGATATCCTCAGCTATGTGACACGCTATGTCTCTCCTGACCAGAGTACGGATGGAAAGCACTGAGAGGGTATAAAAATGTTCAGGGCTTGCAATATTCCTTCCTAGTGCTTCTTTCCCCAACTTAATGTAACGATTTACTGGGAAGATTGGACTAAATTACCGTATTCCCTTTATCGCCCCAATTTGTTTGCATTCGGTACCCTCGCCTTTCTCTTGGAATCTCCCTTGCTTTTCCTTTTGTCAGTAAGTTAAATTGCTTCTCCTCCCACATGCATAAAAGCATTAATTTATAAAACACATAGCCGTATGTCATATCTCATGTAATTCTATTTTACATTTTACCACTAGCCAGACTTATCTAATGTGAACAAATAGATATTATTTACTGTAGCCAGAATGAGAATTATCTAATGCCACTTACATAGCCAGAAATTGATTTTTGATTAATGTTTAAGCAAAAAGCAAACAAACCCATCTGCTCTGAAAACAAACAAACAAAGAGGAGCAGAGCATTGAGCCCTCAGTGGTTCCCCGGCATTCCTGCAGGCCTCGAGCCTCAGCAGCTGCAGAATGGGGCCTTCACCACAGCGGGAACAAGAACGGGACTCCAGGCCCAGAGTGGAGGTTCTTCTCCAGCAAGTGTTGAGTAAAATATTTTTTACTTATACTGGGGGAAAAATAACACAAACAACAAGAACGACAAAACTCCAACCCTTCTCAGGACCAGCAGAGACTTTCATCTCGGGAGCCCAGGGGAAGTCAAGGAAGTTGTTAATGGTCATGCTTTCCTTCCTCCTTTTTGTTTAATGGGTCAGTTAAAAGACAAAGAAAAATGCTGGGCAGGGAGGCACATGCCTTTAGTCCTAGCACTCAGAAGACAGAGGCAGGGGTTCTCTTGGATTTGAAGCCAGCCTGGTCTACAGAGTTAGTTACAGGAGAGCCAGGGCTATACAAGAAACCCTGTGTCAGGGCTGGAGAGATGGCTCAGCGGTTAAGAGCACTGACTGCTCTTCCGAAGCTCATGAGTTCAAATCCCAGGAACCACATGGTGGACTCTTCTGGTGCCTCTGAAGACAGCTACAGTGTAAATAAATAAACCTCAGGAAAAAAAACTTAAAAAACAAAAACAAAAACAAAAAAAAAACCATACTGGATCTGTAACTCCAGATCTGGGTAAAACCCAATGCCACTACCCTCCACGGGCATCTGCACTCATGTGTGTATACACAGATACACACACACACACACACACACACACACACACACACACACACACACACCAGTTCTGTAGCACTGACAAACTTAAATCAAGAAAGAAGCAAAAACAAGGAAAAACAGCCGTGCCATTTATTCTTATAATCTCTGCAGTTTGCTCAGTATGAACACAGTGCAGCTTATAGTTCTTGTCCACTCCATTTATAATGAATACATAAATTATTTTCTAAGATATTTATATATATGACCAAATTTGGTTTTAACAAATTTAATGAAAACATTCAGCACAAAATCAAGCAGCAATAAGACTCTCAGATGGTGTCTTAGGAGGTTAAAAACAAGAGGAGCACTCCAACCTTTTCTTTGACAAGGTCTCTTGTATCCCAGACTAACCCATATGTAGCCGAAGATGACCTTTAACAGCTGATCCATGCCCCTCCACAGCTTCTGTTGTACTGGATCCCAGGGTCTCCACGCACCCCAGAGAAGCACTCTAACAACTTGCTGCCAGCTACGCTACAGCCCCTCCCTCCGTTGGAGCACTTTCAACAGCTAAAACTGACACATAGGCATCAGCAAGTAAGCCGAACACCCACCACTGGTGTGCTGAAAGAAGAGACTCAACTCACAAGTTTCAAAGTCTCGTTCTAAGCCTGGTAATGCAAACACAACCTGAAGTCTTATTGTTGACACTCCGTATACTACCAGTTGCTAAAGAAACAGAGTAGGACTGCAACTGCATTCTGAAACATTTTCTGCTAATACTCATCCTGCACTGAGAAGTAAGGCGCAAGTGCCTTTATGACTCTATTGCCACTCCAAACGCTCAGGCTCGCAGCAGAGTGCTTGGATCCTGCTGCAGTTCCATAAAAACAAGCCTGATTTATTCTGAAAGACTTTAATGACAAAGTTTCCTGATGTGCACACACGCGCGCGCACACACACACACACACACACACACACAC
>NC_034590.1:40007118-40012111 GCF_900095145.1 Mus pahari | reverse complement strand
AGAGAGAGAGAGAGAGAGAGAGAGAGAGAGAGAGAGAGAGAGAGAGAAAGAGACGAGATCTAGAGAACAAGGGCCTTTGTCTTTCTTTGCCAAAGCACAGTGAGCATTTCCTGAGCCCTGATTTAGCCTTTAACTAATGGTTCTGATTTGTGCTTCAACAGAAATAATTGCATGACTGACCAAAAAAGGAATAGCCAAACAAGTCTTAAATAATGATTGTTGGTGTACCAACTGCATCAACCTTTTCTAATTACAACTCTCCATTTTATTATTGTCAGGCAAAATGAGTACCTTAGCTTGAAAGGCTAAGCTGAGGGGGGAAAGCCTTTCTGTCTCTGCTTTACAGGTTTGTTTTTATAAACACTCCCTCAGTCCCCCAAAGCAACAGGAGGCAGGCACAATGAGCCTACTGAGGAGTACAGCTTTTACCTCCATGGGACAATAGACTGCTTTTCTGTTAGCCCCTGGGAGTAAAATCAGATTTAATATGGATGTCCTTTCCTTATCAAAGACAGCAGGGTATACGTGGAGGGCTTCCAAGCTTGGGTTGTACGGACGGACTTGGCAGGTATGAGGCCTACCTGCTTCTACACCACCACTGGTTTCTACCTCGCTCAAGGAACAGAGAGGAAGAAGCATGTTCTGTAACTTTCCGAAGTGGCCATCCTTGTTAATGTACTCTAGTCCAGAGTTTTACTACTCTCTACAGAGACCGACGAAACAAAAGCAAAACAACACAGAGAAAAAAAAATCCCTTGTAAGGGAGTTGGAGGAAAGAGATTATGGAGAGAGGATGCCAAAGGTGGTTTGCTTCCAAGTGACAAAGTGCACCTTTGCTGGGGAGCAAAGCAAAGTGGGACGGAATCCTCTAGGTGTCGAGAAAAAGCAGTGGCCATGCCCAGGGAGTGGGACTAAGAGAGATGGAAGCCAACTCCTGCTCATGGCAAGGCAGCTTGCCTCTCAAATGCACTCTGCAGACATCTCCACACGCATGTTGTTTCTATAGTCTGAAGAGACTCCACTGGCAGTGTATTGTCAAATGCTGGCAGAATCTCTAGTCAAGACTGGCAGCTCCACCTCCTTCCTGACATCTGCAAGGGGGAACACGCCAGGAACCATGAGACAAGGTATAGGTGCAGGAGACAAACACCATGTGTGGTCCAGAGCTGAACTTGCTACTGGAGACTGTCCTGTCAGGAAAAGTAAAAAAACAAACCAACAAAAAAACCCAGGAGGACGAGGCAGAGGCATGCGGGTCTATGTGAATTTGAGGCCAGTCTGCTTTACACAGTGGGTTCCAGGATAGCAAGGGCTGTATAGAGAGACCCTGTCTCAAAAAAACAAAACAAAACAAAACACCACCACAAACAAACAAAAACAAAAGAAGGGGGTGAAGAAGAGAGGGAGAAGGTGGGGCGCGGGCCAGGGGTCGGGTATGGGCAGGGAAACTTACCCTTGTTGAGACAGTGAAACTGTTGTTTGCCACTGCCCCCTTAGGTAGGGTCTAACTGTACTCCTGACTAATCTTCAACTTGCTATATTAATCAAGGTGGGTTCCAACCACACCTGGAATTACAGGTGCAACCCACCACACCATGCAAGTCTTGGCACACAGCTCCAGAGGCCATAGGAAATGGCTTTCCCCGTGCCCTGTAGAAATGGAGCCGAAACCTCATCATGGCGGTAAGACTTTTTCAGCTCACTCTCGCACACTGCAAATAAGCTAATGACACAGCAAGGCCTCCAGTACCATCCTCACTCCCACGCTCCCACTCCATCCTAACTAGCTCACTTACTCAGTCTACTACAGGCTTAGGTGCTATCTGAAGGAATGGCATACTACAGAAAAACCTGACTTGGCCACCACAGCAAGCTAGCGCTAAGGCAGGTGGGACATACTGTTTTTCTTTTTTGTTTGTTTTTCTTTTCCAGTTTCTCCCCTCAAAGACCTTCGCATTGTGAGTTTTGAGACTCATTTATTACACCCTCCTAGAATGGCTCCACTTAAGATCTTAGAGGAGGCTCGATGACCCACCTCAACTGCGAAAGCAAAAGTATCTTAGAAGAAGGAATGGGCCATGTAGTTAAAATTACGAGGGGCAGTGATTTACATAGGTAAAAAGTTAATCACAAGGACCATCTCAAAGCTTAGTGAACAAAGGGGTTTTCAGAATCGACCTGACAAAGGTAACCATGAGATGCAATAATGTGGTTTGGAAGTCTGGGTGACAGGGGCAGTAGCGGGGACGGGGTGGGGGTGGGAGAGTAAATTGTTTTCTTTGCAAAATGAAATGCAGCATGGAAGACCATTTGATCACACGGGCATCTACCCTAAAACCTGTAAATACCTCAGCCCACAGAGGACTAAGAGTGTGCACTCTTCTTGTTGCTTTAGAGGAGGTCTCTGCTGCAGAGGCAGGGTGGGCAGAGATTCCTACCGAAAGCTACTTTGGGTATCCAGCACCCTGGGGTTGGTAGCAAGGAGTCCCTGTAATGAATGGATGAAGCTGGAGCTTTTCAGATGTTTCATTAATGGGGCACCCAGAACCAACCCTGCAGTTACCGGTGCCCCTACAACCACTGCCAGCATCTGGGAGCACTCAGCTCTAAGGTAGGTTAGAGCTGGAGTGTAACTGTTATCTATGTGAAGACTGAGTTTGTGTATGGGAAGCTCAGTATACAGCAAGGCCCTATGTGCTGACCATCACTGCAATCCAGGCAAAGGCTTTCTTCCTGGAAGACTAACAAACTATAACATGGCTTGCGAAACTGAGCAAGATGCCCACTCGTTCATGGCTTTGTGAGAGCTACAGTCCTGGTGGCCTTGGCAAGAGTAAGGGTTGAGTGGGGACTGCAGGGCCTGAAACTTCTCCAGCAAGAAGGAGTCCCTCTTCTCTCATGGTCACTAAGGAGGATTCTTGTATTTTTCCAGGGTCAGCTGACTCGTCACAAGAGGGGAGCGGAGGGGCAGGAGGAGATGGCCTCAGGAGGTGACAAGGGAGCCCAGCGCCTCCCCTGGAGTTGCAGCCAGTTGCTTCTTGGCTGGAAACTTATTTAAGTTGTCCTCTGTCCCACTTCTGAGGCTCTACGGGGATGCTCTGGGCACTGGGATCCATGAACAAACAGGGATGAGCAGAGCGAAGGGAACACTCTGCTCAGATCAGCCTGCCTCTCGACATCCTTTGCTCTCACTGTGTTGGTGGGGGGAGGGGGATCTCTGATGGGCAAAAGCAAGAGGCGGAGATGTGAATATGTCACACAGAAGGTGTGCCCAGCTCTTAAAGTTAAGAATTCAAGAAAGCAAACACAGGCATCTCTCCTGCTTCTACTCCCTAGTTATCTCAATTCCAATGAATCTTAGGATAATTTTAGTTACTGACACTCCAGGATAGCATCTTCAACAGCGAAGCTGGAAGCAGAGCAAAGGGGTCTTAGGAGCGTGTGTTAATTTTCACACAGGGTGCAAAACAGGCATTTCAACTTTCATCCTTCTGGATGCAGCTACAGTGGCCACCATCCCTGCCCAGGACTCTGTTTTCATCTCATCCCTCTAACAGCCGTGCATCAAGACTGTATCAGTAACAGTATCACCATGCTCACTCTGCAGGATGTGCAACCTGCCTCTTCTCTCCTGTTTCAGGACAACCGGCCATTGGAAAGTCTGAGGGGCACAGCTAATTGAAACCTGCAGATACGCTTAGGAATTCCTCCTAAGGTTAGCCATGCTAACCTCTTTATGTTTCTAATCTCTAACTTGTACCCCCGTGCAGCCTCAAAGAGATACACGTCACTTCCTGCACTGATCTGATAACCCCCTCTTGCTCCTGCGCACCCTTCCCCAAGGATGGTCACTTACAGAAAGCTGTAGGCAAAGTAAATCAAAGTTTGGGCAGCATATGATAAATGGCTAATGGCAGATAATGAAAAGACTGAAATCACAAAATCAGAATTCTTTCCAATGAAGGTGAACCCCACACCTATTCATTAACGGTGCCCTACTAACAGAGATGTTTGTGTAAGATCAATGAATAAGCCATGTCAGAAGACTTGCAGGCTATGGAAACTATTTGGATAATGCTCCAAAGGGCTCGGCAATAAGACAGATCCAATTTAGAACTGGGGGTGCACCCTGTCTGCAGGCCAGGTGAGGAAGACATACTTAGGGTCACTCTTTCATCATGACAAAGACATCTTCGTTGTTTCAAAGTCACTTTCAGTCTCTTGGAGAAAAAAAGTTATCTGGAGAAAAGTGTGCTATGTGGATGAACGTTCAGACTTAAGAAGGGGTACCACCTTCCTTCCAGAAAGGACCAGAGATGCAGGAAGAGAAGCACAAAACTGCCTCTGGGGCATCACAATAGTAGCTGGTGCTGGTAAGCTCCAAGTCCTACCTCTGAGGTCATCAGTAAGCATGGGACAGTGTTAGCATACAGAGAAGGCTCAAAGACACCATCTCATCCAAGTAATCAAAAGTAATGCCACCCATCGCAGATGTACTGATGCCACCTTGGCATGAGTGACACCGAGGGCACTATATACTATATCCTGCAGGAGTTAATCACTCAAGTGCACAAACCTAATGTCATGAGAGACCCAAGTTTAAGAGCAGGCTATGGAATCATAGATTAATGCTCGTTAAAAGTGACATCATTCAAAATCAGCAAGACAAGCAGACCCATCACGGCCTCGAGAAGACCACACAGATAAGATACATCCTCACAACCAAAGACTTGGGGCTGAAAGCAAGCACATTAGTGGGAAAACTGGTGGAATTTAAATAAAGTCTGCTAAGAATATTGTGCCAATGTTAGTGTCTTGGTTGTGATAACTGGATTATGATTACGTAAGATGTTAACATGAGGAGAGCTGGGTGACATTTCAGGAACTCTCTGTGCTGTTTTCAACTTTTTCTAAGTTTTTTTTTTTTTTTTTTTTTTTTTTTTTTATTTTATGTATGTAATGAAGCTGAGGAGGAAGCAAAGAGCCTGGGAGG
>NC_034590.1:39993431-40007093 GCF_900095145.1 Mus pahari | reverse complement strand
ATAAAGTCTGCTAAGAATATTGTGCCAATGTTAGTGTCTTGGTTGTGATAACTGGATTATGATTACGTAAGATGTTAACATGAGGAGAGCTGGGTCAAAAGTGAGAGATCTGCTGGCCTTTGGTTCATGACAATTAACTTTTTTTTTTTTTTTTTTTTTTTTTTTTTTTTTTTTTTTTTTAAATGAAGCTGAGGAGGAAGCAAAGAGCCTGGGAGGCTGACTAACTCTTTAGTACGCTTTGTCACTTTGTCCCTGGTAAGTAGGGTCATTTACTACAGAGCTGGCTTGTGTTACAGCTCTTCCAATTTTGCTCCCTCCATGTCTTCATAACCTTTGGGGAATTGGATGTTACTCAGGTGAGACAGAAGATTGAGTCAAGTCACAATGTCTTTGGAGATTAGAGATTGGAGATTGGAGATGGGAGAGGGAGAGGGAGAGGGAGACGGAGAGAGAAAATGAACTTCAAATTTACAATCGTGTTATACTTCCACAAAGGCCCATATCACACACTCCCCCCATATGTGCACCACCCTTGACAACATAGCTGTTTGGCTCTCTAGAAGATGTAGTTGGAACCAACTTTCAGTGTATTAAGGAATGATGTCATCCACATTGCTCTATAGGAGCTGGCTCCAGAGGTTTTGGGGAACAGCATTCTTTCCAGAAACCAGTAGGGTCTGAAGCTGCTGGGACTTGCTCTAACTCCTTCCATCTACCCTTTACAGAGTAGGCAACATCTCCTTTACAGGGACTGCAACTGTTCCGGCTCTTTGATCATCCTGTTCCCTAAACTTAACTTCCCTAAGTTGCAAAACATTTACTCTCGGTTGTTGGGGTCCTTCCTTGGTATAGCTATTCATATTCTCTGTTTCTCTCTGTCTCTGTCTCTCTCTCTGTCTCTCTCTCTCTCTCTGTCTCTCTCTCTCAACAGTGCTGTGGACCGAACTTCCGTGAACTTCTTGTGCTTGCCTGGCTTTCACTGACCTACACCTTCAGTCCTTTTCCTTTGTCCAGACAACATCATTAAAGAGGACACTGTTCCTTAAAATCATCCCTTTCCCCATCCTCCACGTCCTCTGTAGAAAGTGTAGTAATGAAAAAGAGATGTGTACTCCCACTTTGCTTGTATCAGCTATGGATGGGTTCCTACCTATCTTATTGCCAAACAGTGAGAACTACTTGAAAAATGTTCCCATGGGCTCGGCAGTATAACAGCTCCAAGTCAGAGCTGGGGTGCATGGGCTGTGGAGTCTCCAGACCGGGGAAGGCTGGCCTACCTGTCAGGTCCTGCCTGTCAGCCTACCAGTTACTACTACGCTGCTCTTACCTGGCAGTTGAGTCAGTGTGCAGTGTGGTCTTTCCTCGTGGCCATCTAAAATGTCTGGAGTTACTTTGTAACACAGGATGTGATTTTTTAGGTCAATACAAACCCGGTGAACAGATCAATCCTGTCCCTCATAAACACAGGCAAGTATCTGGGTATCTAGATGGTCATGACCTCTAACCTCTGAACCAAATTCTTAACCAAAACCATCATTAGCGGTCTGAGCCCAAGTAAATGCGTGTGTGCTGAAGCAGAGGTCGACTTCTTCTTAACTGCCGGGTTTATACCAGCTACCTTATGGGGTGCCCCAAATGCCATCTCTAACTAAAACCCTTTCAGGTTAAAGGGCAAAGGGTCCTTAGGTACATGGTTCATTTGGTGACGCCTCCTCTCTCTGAGCAGTCACACGAATCCACAAAGGAGGAGACTCAGACTCCTGGGATTTCTGGTAACCTAAAGAGTTCCATGTCTTTCCTATACAATTTGTCCCCAGACGGCTCAAGTCTTATTGAACCGATATATCAATTCTGGTGGAGTTAAAATGCTGAGTAAGAGGAAATAAAGCTGAAGTAAGCGTAAAGACAAGAGTTGTTTTGTTTTAGCTGGAACATGATTCTTTGATGAGAAAACTCTCATAAACAGGAAAAAGTACATTATTGAAGCTGAAGTGTTTGATGGCTTCCATTTTCCTAAGAGCATTTCGCCTTAAACTCAGGTGATAACTGTCAAGAGCAGCCAGAGTGATTCCTCTCGATATTTCTACCATAAATATTTCTGAGGTCCTACTGTGTGCCAGGGATTGTAGTGACAGTGGGGATACAAAGATAGGAGTCGAGCCTATATAAACTCTTTTAAAAGGCAGAATCTTGAGCTCTAAACACATGACTCAAACACAAAACCACGATATGCAAAGGAAACAAATAATTTGTTTCTTGGGGACAGGGAAAACAGTAAGTATGGTGACAGGTTTTAATCAGGAAACTGCAGAAGAGCAGGGCTGGGCCATGTAAATCAAATTCTATATCAGGGTCTGTACTATACTCAGAAAGAATAACTCAAGCAGTTACTAGAACTATCACGATCCTACACACAAGTTCATATAAGGATCCTAACTCTGAAAGCAGGGATTTGTTGTTTTGTTTTTTTGGCTGCCTCTAGCTAGCACATTTATGAAAAACAGGTTAAGTTACTGGCTCCAAATTACTCTTTAATAAAAAAAACAAACAAAACAGCATAAGCTTTTAAGATTTTCTTTTTTAAAACCTAGAAAACAGTCTCCCTGTCAAGAGCATGTGTGATTAATGATTTCTGTGCTGTAAGCTTGGGTATCTGCCTTGTTACTTGTGTATGATACTCCTCACAGCTTGTAATTGCCCCGAGGATAATTTTGGAACTGAAAGGTATGGGGCGGGGCCTACCTTCTTAATAGCTCCATAATTTTTTTTTTTTTGGAAAGTTTTAGACTACATTTATCAATGGGTCATTGAAAATACAGAACCATTGTCAAGTCATCCACATGAAATTATGAATGCATTATCATCTGAAGAGTCATTTCTATAAGACGGCAGATAACAAATACAGTCAGCTCTCAGTATCCATGGGGGATGGGTTCAAGATCCCTCCTCAGACATAAAAATCTGAGATGAGCAAGTTTCTTATTATAGACGGTAAATCTGCATATGATTTAAGCTGTTCTTCCTGCATACTAGAAATCAGAGATAGATAGATGGTTTGCCATACTTGAGAGAGCACAAAGCTGCGTAAACAGTCAACCATACTGCACTGCTTAGAGCAGTGGTTCTCAACCTTCCTAACGCTGCTTCCCAAATGCTGGGATGGAAGGTGTGTGGCACCATGCTTAGCCGGAATCCTCTGTAAGTATGGCACTGGCTGGATCTAGATCTGCAGAACTCCAGGGTACTGAAGGCCGTATTGCCAATCTGCAAACTCCTTCTGAGGCGAAACCACAACAGGGGTCCACCAGCTCAACCACTGGAACCCAACGAACCAGTCAAGTTGACAGAACACTTGAGCCACCTTTTGTGCTCCATGACAGCCCTGAAAGACAACACAGGCAAGCTCTGTAACACTGTATATAACAACCAGCCTTATTTTCCATAGAGGAGAAATGGAGTTCAGCTGCTTTGTTTGGCAGATGCAAAGAGTAAAGTAGAGGGGGACTAGATGAGTTTAGAGCACTTGGGAAGGCAGGCTGATTTCCTAGTATGTTCCACTGTACCATGCAATCCCACTATCAGCTACCTGCTCCCTCTGGTCAACACCAGATCTGAACGAAACCTACAGGAAGGTTTGAAGGTACCTGGCCTTCTAAATCGTGTGTTATATAACATCAGGCCCTCTGGTAGACCCTGAAGGTCAACAACCTAGGAAGCCGATTCCTATAGTCCAGCTTAACTAACAACCTGTGTTTCAAGGGAGGACAGGAAGGTGTGGAAAAGCTTCCAGAGACACCCCATCTAACTTGTCTTTGCTTTTCTAGAGACAACTATGCATTTAAGAAAGGCAATCGAGATCTGCAGTTAATTTAGTCATTGAGATGACTCAACATACGTTCACAGTAGTATTATCTTCAGTTTCTCTGGTTTTTTAAGTAGAAACAAAATGTCCAGCCTGCCATTTTTAAAACCTGACCTATGAGGAACTTGAAATGGTCAGTTTTACAGATTTTCCTTCCTGCCCTCTCTTTCATTCACTGAATTATGTAAGTGACTCCTAGAACACACTGCAGACCCCATGTGGAATAAGATAGCACAACTCCTGCATGCATGAGCATAGCTGGGCTGCAGGAATGTGTTAAGACATATGTCTATCCTTGAGTAGTGTAGACACAATCCCTGTCTTGCCCTTTAGAAGTTTACAAGATTCCCGGGCACACAGAACTTGTGCATCAAATTAAAGACTAAAGGGCCAGAGAGGGCCAGAGGAGGGTTGACATGAGCAATTTCTTAACAATCTGAAGAAAGGGAGCCAGAAACATGGAGAAGGCAGTGAAGGCTATTTCCAGCAGAGAGAAGAGAGAAAGTTATCAAGATGAAAATGTGGATGGCAGATTCCAGTGCAAGGGGTGCAGATCTCATAGAAGGTGGGACAGGGGTGTGGGGTTCAAAAAAGGCTAACAGCAAGCTCCATTATGCCACAGCAGAGATGACGCAAGGAGCTGTCTCCCAGCAGGTGAGATGACGCTGGGTAGGCAGGAGGTAGACACAGGAAGTGGATTTAGGAACCCATAGCAACCATGAGGGAGAATGAGGGTGGAACTTAAATAAGGGAGCATTTACGTAGAAAAGAGTTGGCAGAATTAACTCCACAAGAAACTTAGTGGAACTGAGGACAACGTGTTAAACTACAAAGACCAGAACGCAGGGCTAGTTAGATGGCTGAGTGAGGAAGGGTGCTTGCTCTAACTTCAGTCTCCAGGAGTCACATTCCAGACTCTTATCTCCACACGTGTGCTATGGCACATCCACACATAGAGCAACCAAACAAATAAACATAACATTGTAAGAGACCAGAATGCATGCTGTCTTTGAAAACCCTATTCATTGTCTTAAGTATAAGATGAAGGGGCTCTTTCCCAAAACCATACATCTTGTGGAGACACAGGTGGGGCAAAACCAGGTCAAGTTCAGTGGACAGCAGGTACCAAATGGACTTATGGCTATACCTGGTGAGGCAAGCCACGAAGATAATGAGTTTGGTTCCCATGTTTTTCGGGAACCGGAAATCTGGAGGAGGAGGTCACTGATAGACAGGAAAGAGATCTAGGAGGAAAGAGAAGCTACAGAAGTTACTAAAGGCGGAGGAGAGGGTCCTTCCAGGCCATGGAAACACAGGCATCAAAGGACAGGCTGCTCCACCTCAGCCATCTCTGCATCAGAAACTCACAGTCAATATACTGAAGGTGGAAATCTGAAAAGCAGTTATTTTTATAATTAAATACTTTTCTGATAGAGAAAAGCACACAGAGGAAAAAAAAAAGCAAAAGCATCAGATTTCACCCAAACACAGCAATGGTCAGTTTGGGTTCATCTGAGATGACCAACAAACGCCAATATTAGAGTTACAGTTTTTCAAGGCCATAATTGCTACATTTAAAACATCAAGAGTCACAGACTGTCCCCAAACAGTGAGAGCCCTCATGACCTGCCTGTCCCAGGATCTGAGAGCTACAGTGTTCTGCTTCTATTTAGAGCATTATGAATGCTAAATAGAAATGTTCAAAATATTTTACAAAGTGAAAAGTAGACACCAGCCCACTGCAGGTCTGAGGCTGTTCTCCACTTTAAAACACATTAGTTTTTTTCTCCCCTTTTTCTTTACTTGAGACAAGGTCTCACGTAGCCCAGGATGGCCTAGTATTTTATGTGTGACTAATAATGACCTTGAGCTCCCGATCCTCCTGCCTCCATCGACCAAGTGCAGTTCTTTCCCCTTAGGAGTCACATATTTGAACCAGGAATGATGGCTCATGCCTGCAATCCCAGCACTCAAAGGGGAAAGGCAGGAGGGCTGTCTCGAGTTCAAAGCCAGCAGGGACTATAGAGTGGGTTGGAGAACCACAACATGTCTCAAACAAACAATGTAGCGGTCATATCTAACCCTTAAGCACGATAATGACACATTTGTATGACACATAAGCAACAAGAAGGGGGTGCATTATTTTATTATTATTATTATTACTATTATTATTATTATTATTTTTACAGTTGTAAAAATGGGAAAGTGCTGAGCAGTTCAATGAGCTTACGACTGCAGTTACTCAACTGCATGCTAAGTCAGATAAGGATCATGCAGAAATGCCTGCAACAACGAAGGAGTGAGCAAACACTTCTGTCACTAAGTGAAATGTCACTCAAATAACAAAACAAACCCACCAACCAACCTCTCAGGATAAGGCAGGGTAGCTGAGTGGGAACACACTCTTGACTGGTGTGTGAGGGGCCCTGGGATTCTGTACCTAGCACCACACACAAAAACAGCAAACAAATTCTTTAAGCCGTGCTTGGTAAAAATGACTCCTTTTGAACCTAGTGTGAATTGGAGATTATTTTTCAATTAATGAAGTTTTTCTAGTTGGAAGGACTTAGAACAAGGGCCACTATTCCCAAAAGCCCTTAGGGACTTGTCCAAATGAGTAAAAATAACGTACAATTAGGCCAACAATTGTAACTAAGTGCTTCTGAGGGCTTAAAAGTAGTTGTTCTCAAGTACTAGTTCAAATAGCATCAAATCATATAAAAGGCTCAAAGGAATTTAAGTGAACCGGGTTGACTTTTCAAGGCATTAGGATGATTACAAAATACAGTAAATAGCAAGTATTAGGCATACCCTAGGTTTAGACAAACAAAACCACCCTAAAACCTCCAGAGCATACAGACATACACAGACACACACACTCATATCCATTCTCTCTCTCTCTCTCTCTCTCTTTCTCTCTCTCTCTCTCTCTCACACACACACACATACACACACACACATACACTAAACACATTAGGGTAAATATGTATTAGAGAAACCTTTGCCTAAGATTTCCTTTAAATAGTGGGTATTACTCATTTTTGTTTTTCTTTACAGAACATTAATTTCTTTGCAAAATGTTTAGGGTACAGAGCTCGCCTGACAAGAGTGGCCACAATGAAGATCATGGGCGCGATGAGAGGAGAGGTGGAGAAGCATCAATCTTTCTCAGCCCATTTAATCTCCCCTATTGTTCTCCATAATTTTCAAAAGCCACTCTACTACCAAGCCTGAGAAACACAGGTCAGATTCACAAATGAAATCTCTTTGTGTCTCCCTTCTGCATGCACCCAGCGTCTGCTCCACCTAGCTGACAGTCACAGGGGCAGGGCCAGTGTTAACACATCAAGTGGGCAGAGGCCTCTCTGAATCTTAGTACATTTCTGGCTAGAGGTGAACTAAATGACACCAAAGAACAGCTCTCAAGGGTGCATCCCAAGGCCAAGGGTGGAGCTACAAAGGTTCAACCTAACCCACAGTATTTTGGGAGATCTTAAAACACAGTCAAAGTTAACTGTCATGTTCATAGCAAGGAAGAATTCATTCCTTCGGATACACTGGGCTGGCCTGCCAGTGGGTATTTCAGAGAGTCCTGCTTTCCCATATCAGCTCCATCCTGTATCCTCACAGTTACTTCCAACAGGGAACTGCCCACATCTGACTGCCCAATCAGATTTCAGCAGGTGGGATGGGGATCCAGTACCTTTTAATCGGAACTGCATGCAGAACCCATGGTAAGAAATGCTTCTCTGATTGCTCCTAGCACTTTCAGTGGCCATGTTAAATTAGCTAAGTAAGGATTACTCTTCCATCTGTGTTAAGTGGCCTTTTAAGCTAATTCACACTATCTCCGAGTACCCTGAATTACCAAGTCTGAGGGCTGCCTAGACTCCTGCTTGTAACCAATAGAATGAAACAGGAATCTGGGCTCTCTTCTCCCATATCCCCCTTTGGTTCACTGAGAACCAAACATCATCTAAACAGAACAAAAACATCAGAACTAAAGGAATCGCCAAGGAATATACATGTGAATCCCATTTGAATGCAATCAGATCCGGCAAGTGACTCCCAAGTTTTCTGCATGTTTCCCATGAGCTATCTGCTCTGAAAAGTTGTGGTGAGCCACAACTCTAGAAATGACACGGACCTCTGCTGTTGTACTTATTATTCCGTCTCTGATGGGGAGTGGTTATGACTGAAAATTTTCATGCAACCAGCCTCTAAACAGAAATACAGTTTATTCTGAGTACTCAAATTCAAATCTCAGTTACACAGCAATTACATTTTAAAATAAATTCTCTCCATGTTCTTGCTTCTAAGAAGAGGGTTTAGTGGGATATGAAGAGTCTAATCCTAGGCAACCATATGGCCAGGCCAATTATAAACCCCATATATGTTCACACATCAAGCAATGCAAACTGCTCTGGGAGCAACCCTTAATATTTTATTGCCTGCCCAGGTGCCTGAGCAATTCTGAGATACACCTGTCACAGGAAAATACAGCACTTTCTTCCATCTTTACCCCATAGTTGCCAGACAATTGGGCAGAGCGAAAGTGGGTAATGTTGCAGTCAACACTTCCCTAAAACATTTATACATGTCACTGATAAACAATAGAAATTTAAAAGGGATACAAATGTACTCCCGAAACCCTAAATCTTCCTCCCACTGAGGCCTAAGAACTTAAAAATCTTCATACACCTGGCACAGAAGCAGAAATACAAATTCCAAGGGAAGTCTAGATTTATGGCCTAAATATGTCTTCCTCTAGAATATTTAATACACTTACGCTTTAGTCATTCCATACACTTTGAAAATACTCTTGCACGATAAATTACAGTAGCTGCATCTTTCATGGTTGTTCACATAAATATCATTTCGCTTTCAGGAAACCAATTACAGAGCGGTAAATCATTTTTACATTGCTTTTCAAAATCTTTAATTTAACTTGCAACACGGACAGGGCACAGACTCCCAAGAAAAACACAGCTCACACATTGCATCATTCCCTCTTGTCTGCATTTAGCAACTTAAACCCCTGAGTAAGCCACAATAATATTTTTATGTTCTAAAATATTTGGGTTATATCTATATATTCATACAGGTATTAGGCTCAGCAAATATTTCCTAACCTCCTGTAGTATTTAGTTATCAAGACTTGGGGTAGGACTGGGACCACTTTGATTTCAGGGTGCTGACTGCACTTCTGTCATGATCAGCTAGTTTAGGACAATGACTGTCCGGCAGACACAGAGCCTCTACAATGTTCTTGAGAAATCAAGACCATCATCTCATTGGAAAAGCAGTGGAAAGCAAGGTCTAGGACCATAGAGGCCACACAATCAACAACAGGATTTGCTCCAGCCTCATAGACACGGAGTGGACTGGCATACTATACCAATTTGGAATCTCCTCAGCTATGACAAGTTTGTGAAATGAAAGAACAAAACAATACAGTACATGATCAAGTTTTAGGAGAGCGAATGCAGACGACCACAACCGAGTACTTAGGGAGAAAAAAAAGCAGCTCTTAGCTGGGGAGTGACAGTCAAGGGGGGAAAAAATTCATGCGAAGGAATTTCATTCAGGTGCGAGAAGGCATGAGAGTGGGAGACAAGGATTGAGCATCTTGGCAGAAGGATCAGAAACTCAGTCCAAGGTCTACGATTCTGAGGAGCAGCTGCAGACAAGCTTAGGTATTGTGGGGGGGAGATAACCTACAGTTAGGACATCACATTAAAGACAATAGGGAGCCATTGTGAATTACGGCATACAGGTGAGAATCATAACTTAGGGCGGACAGTGATCTAGAGTAAGGAGAGGGGAGTGGACAGAGAGAAAGGTTGTAATGGAGGAGACCAAGCAGAGGGCTGCATTAAGGCAGAGGCTTCTGTGCTGACCGAGTGACTAACACAAAGGGCCCTTGCAGAAGACCGGAGATGACAGGGAGGAGAATTCCTTCTGTGGGGGCCTAGTTACACTAGCCACTTGATATTCACCAGGAAGGAGGCAGAGAAGCTAGGAGGGTGGGCACAAAGGCAGTGGCTCTCTTCTACCTGAGGAGAGCTGGCAGCTCTATCAATACTCACTACTCCTATATGGGCTGCAGTCAGCCCAGGAAATCACTCAATATTCTCAGGTTACCTACACTGGCTCCCAGAGCTGGTTATGCAAGAAATATTTTGTTGTTGTTTTGCTTTTAAAAGGAGACAACTGATGCTCGTTTTAATATTGTTTGAACCACATCACTCACAAACGAGAGACCGATAAGACATTAACAAGTCCGACTCCAAAAGGAAACACTTCCAGTCTGTTCTCATCTGTCTCCCTCACCCCCACCCCCACTTTCCCCATTCTTCTCGCCCTCTACCCCACAGTATGCTTGAAAATAGTAGGTAACCGAGTTTGTTTTGTATGGTGGTTGTCTTGTTATTTCAAGCAGGGTGGTCCAGACTGAAAAACATTTTCTGGAAAGATTTTTAACTACTGGATCATAAACAAACGTGTAGTGGCCACGCAGAAATCTTTGTGATAATGAATCCAAGACGTCCGGGTTGTGAAGCCCAATGGATGTAATGTTAGCTGAAAAGCACTGCCCGACACACCTGGAAAGGTGCCACGGGCCAGCTTTGTAGACTGCGACTTCAAAGGGAAACTGGAGTCTACTTCCGCTTTTCAGTGAGTGAGAAATGGTTTTGGCTATACTGGTAGGGCAGAACCAGAAAATAAGTTTTGAATTAGTCATATTAATTTACAAAAACCAACCAACTTGTTAAGATGCATCCTCCAAGCACAACTAAGCTGGCTATAGAGGCTGTTATGCATTCTGCATCTGGTTCCCTGGGCTGCTAAGGCTTAATGGCAGGGATAGGACAAAGGAAGAAACATGACTTAAGCCACTACCCTTATTCTGTGGGCATTTGAAGTGGATGCCAGGCACGTGACACCAACCGTTCCAATTGGTTCACAATGACATCACTTCATTATTCAACTCTGTTTGCATTTCAGTCTCCTCCTTTTCGGGGACTTGAGGCTGATCCTGGCCAAGTCACTTTAGAAGAGAAAGAAGCCAGTCTTAGGTAGTCATGAAGTGCCAAGTGTCTTTTGAGTCTCCTAGCCTAGTTTGTAAGCCGGGAACTGGTGACATAAAGGGTTCCGTCAACAGCGCCCGGGCATGCTGCTTCCCTCACAGCGTGAGAGGGAGACTGGGAACCCAGTGGAAGGTGGCAGTTCGGCCTTGGGTAAGTCCCAACTGACCAAGTTCAATAAAATCCCCGAGAGTTTGTTTTCAATTGGGAAAGAAAACTATAAAATGGAAACCGCATGCGAGCTTACGCTGGGACCTCATTTAAAGCATTTGTGCTTCAAAAAAAAAAAAAAAAAAAAAAAAAAATAACAAAGTATACTTTAACTTCACCATGTAAAACACAGTAAGAAGACAAACATTAGGACAGCCAAGGCTACACAGAGAAACCCTGTCTCAAAAACCAAAAAAAAAAAAAAAAAAAAAAAGCAGAAAACATTTCTAATTTACTCAAGCGCACTCTTCTCATGTCACCCAACTACTATTTCTGCATTAAGCAATGTGACCTCTAGAAACTACAGTGACCCCTTTCTGATGGTGAAAGTCAAGGTTTATTCTGATTTTTTTCATATTCACACAATAAGTTACCAGAGAATAAACAAAATGCAGAGTTCAAATATGACTAACTTTTAAAAAGCACTATTGTGTCCTGTATGTGTGTTCGCCTGTGGATATGTGCACACATACATGGCAGCTGTGGGTCCGTATCCAGTTTTTCTGTTCCTGCATCTCAGTTTTGCAACTGAACCTAGAGATTATCAAGTGGCCGTCGAGCTCCATGGATCCGCCCATTTCTGCCCTCCTCTGTACTAAGATTACAGGCAGTCATGCTGAGCCTCTAAGAACATGGTCTGAACTCGAATCCTCAAGCTAGCATGGCAGACATGTTTTGGACAGGGTCATTTACTCACCACAAAGGAAAAAGGCTTCCTCATGGGAGACGATGACGAGATGGATGAATGGACAGATGAAAATGGACTTCACACACCAACTGGTTAGAGGCCCTGTTGAACCTGGGCACAAAGCTCACCAGTTTCTCGTATCAATGGGTTGAAATGCGTGTTTAAGCTCATCTTTACTTGGTTCTTAGAAGACCGGCAACTTTTCTTATGGTTGAACTTTATTCTGTAGAAATGCAGTGGCATTAACCAAGCACACAAAGCCAACTCAAGCCTAACATATGCCCATGACTCCAACCCTGCACTCATTTGTTCTTGCCAGAAGCAACACGGAAGAGTGTATAGTCTCAGACCTCTGCCTGGGCCTGGGAAGCAGGGCCAGGGCTACACACCTTGCAAACACGCAGCAGGCTCTGCCCAAGGAACGTTCACTAGGTTAACTATCAGGGTGGCTCACTGGCTCTACGACAGACCCTGCACAGGCAGGGAAAGTTTCCACTGTCCTGGAGACCTACCATCTATTTTCTTGTAATCTCAGCTGATCTGTTCTGCCTAAACTTGCCAAGTCAACTATCATTTATCATTTATAAAGTGGTTCCTATTGGCAGCATACTCTGTAAATGTTTCAGCACTTCATAAACCCTCCACAGTATAATCTCTTGTGGAGGAGAATGGGTTGCCTGGAGCTGGAATACAGACCCACACGCATGTGAGCATGTGCAAACACACACATGTGACTGTTCCCTATCACTCTTTTACGAGTCATGTCTTGGCTCTGTAGGCCAAGTATCTATAACTGAAGCTCTCTACAGATGTCAAATCAAGCAATCTTGGTCCTCTCATATGTCAGCTAATGGCTTAGAGCCCCCTGGCTAACAGATCCATTCACACTGCTAACCAAGGTTATCCACCTTGGTATCATCATCTGTGAAAGAGAACTCAAACTGCACATGAAGACCCGGAGAGCACTTCAGAGCATACATCCGACCCCTTCCTCATCCGAGCACCTAGCAAGCCAGTTTCCTATCCTCTCCTGTCTCCGGAAAGAGTTCCAAACCCACCTCGGAGCAAAGCAGCAGCTGCAGTGGCTACGCATTTGTGATTGTGTATTACTCATCGAAGTCACAGACTACTTAGCACTGACTTGTATGCACTTTGCCCAAGAATAAATATTTATATTCCCGAAACACAGTCGATCGAGAGCAGCTGATACAGGGCTGGAGACGACAGCGATGACAAAGGCAGCAGACACAAACAAGTAAGACCTCCAGGAGTGTGGGGGACAGAGCTACAGACGAAGAAAACAGAGGCCACAAGACCCTAGCTCTAGGTGGGGGCTATTGGCACTTAAGGGCTGCTGGAAAAAAAGAGTCCTCCAAGGACTAACTCCCACAAAGGCTGCCCAATCTCAAGTGGTCAGCTCTGGACGCTCGTCTAGATGGCAAGGCTGTGTGGACTCAGTGGGTTATGGATGTGTGTGTATATGTACATGCTACGATAACAATTTAAAAAAGAGGTAATGAATTTAGTAGCTGGGGGGGGCATGGGAGCAATTGGAAGTGGGGGGAGAAAGGGCTGGGAGTGATACAGGTACAGTTCTTGGGTATGGTGTAAAGATTAGAGTTAGGAAAACAACAACAACAACAACAAAAAACAACAAAAAAAGGGAATTGGGAAGAGTGATTCCCAAGCCACTGACACAGCACAGTGCTCCCATGCCGTCTTCCATAATTTTTATGTTGCACATCTTAGTCAGGGTTTCTATTCCTGCACAACATCATGACCAAGAAGCAAGTTGGGGAGGAAAGGGTTTATTT
>NC_034590.1:39893009-39991461 GCF_900095145.1 Mus pahari | reverse complement strand
TGTGTCAAGTTGACACAAAACTAGCCAATACAACATCTTAAGAGTGATTTGTTTGTGGATCCTCTCGTGCATCTCCTCAGTGTTCTCACCAATGTTCTCAAAGTCTTACAGGCGACTTTAGCATCAGCAGTTGGAGAACAAGATACACTGGAAAGAAAACATTTTACCCTAATTTACACCAGGAAGAGGAGAAAGGGAACACACTAAGCACATAAACATGTTAATAGTCAAGTAGAGTCCAAATCAGATCCTGCCACTCTTCAAACTGGAGGTCTATGATACTTAAAAGGGGGAGAAAAAAAAAAAACAATTGAAATGCAGAAGGCAGAGACTCCATCATTCAAAGATACTAATCGTGTGGAGGTCAGTTTATATTTGGAACAGTGACTTGGGATTAGCCAACCATCACTCATGCCATTAAAGTAATATTTCAGTTTCAACTGTTTTACATGCATTTAGTATGCAAATATATTCAATTTATAGTTGTAAAAGGTCTACAAGTGTTAAGAAGCTGATACCCAAGCTTCGTATTTGTAGGTATTTAAGTCTCTTTCTAAGTTCCAATTCAAACTGGTGCTACAGGTCAGCAAGTGTATGATTTTTAACTTTAAGAGGGGGCTCAATAATCTTGGATAGAAAAATCTGGGAGCCCCAGGTCTCATTTTGAAGCTACTTTCACAGTGATGATCCTCATCATCAGGAAGTTGGTTTATACACATTAAAGTTCCTTTAACAAAAGCAATTCAAAATGCCCTTCAAAAGCATCGCCTCTAAAATGACTGTTTAAATTGTGTTGTTTCAAAACGATGACATCTACCAGCCACACATTTTCATTATTCCTTGGAACTGGAACTACAGGCAGTTAAGGGCTTCCTTACTTGGGTGCTGGGACCCAACTCTGGCCCTCATGGTAGAACAGCAAGCTGAGCCATCTTTCTAGTTCCAGGATTAGGTCTTAACTACCATGGTCTCTTGACGGCACACAGAGACTCTCTAGAAGTCAGATGCCATGTACAGGTGGGTGATGTACATCCAGTCGCCCTCCAGCAAGCCAAATATGAAAGCAATTTTTCAAAAATAAAATAGCACCACAGTGCTCTCCCACCGGGCGTGTAGAGATTTTCCCCAACAAAATACTACACACATCATATCTATGATTGCTTCTAAATTAAGAAGTCTTTAAAAGTTTTAACTTAAGGGCCAAATATCAATGGATATATTCTATATAAATAAAAGTTCATCAGATTTGTGTTCACCTATTCTGGTTTCTGTAACCAAATCCATTAACTGAATCCATCAACCAGCAAAGCAACCAACCAACCAACTAACCAACCAGGTAGACTCTGCCTTGTTCCAGCCCCATTTTATTTTACTTGTTAGAAGGTATCGGGCGATTCTCTGTGTCTCTTTTACAAGGGTACCAAGTATTCTCAGGAGTGTTCAATCTTTATGGCCCAATCACTCCCCTTCCCCACAAAACACTGTCTTGATGAGCTTCCAACACAGTCATGGCAGATTATGGTCTGTAGGTTTTACTGGTGCCAAGGGCTCTTGAGAATGCAACCCCAAAGTGATCTCATCCCAAGAGGGATGCTACGGACAGACGAGTCCCACCTGCTTCCCTCTACTCCTGGCTCATCCCCTGTATTCCATACATCTATATTCCAGTCCCTCTTAGCTCTTGCTTGAGTGGCAAAGAGGCATCTTAGACTTAACGAGATGCAAGGCAGAGTTCTAACTCCATCTGCCATTCCCACCACATACCTCCCAAACAAACCTACTCCCTTCCTCCTCCTGCCAGCTCAGGAACCGGCAACTTCACTTCTTGTTACATCTAAGCCAAATGCCTGAATCATCCTTTATCCCTCTTTGCCCTACCTGAAAGATTTCACAAGTCCCTAAATATTCCTAAATATATCTACGCTTAGTTACTGTAACTGATGGGAGTGGTTCTCAACAAGGAACTATTCTGTCCCAGGGTCGCCTGCATCCAGCCATGTCTAGATACATTTTCAACTGTATCTGCATAGACACGGGGTACCTAGCAGGAAGAGGCCAGGGATATTGATAGACATTCTATAATGCACACAGAAGCTCCTATCACCAAGGACTGTCCACCTCAAAATGTCAATGGCATTGAGGAATTTCAGCTCTATTCCAAGCCACTAGAATCTCTCAAAAAAACTTCTCAAAACAACTTCCTAGCTGTTTTCCCTGATTTTTCACTCTTAATTGCTCTGCTCAACTAAAACAACTAAAGTTATCAGCAGAAATACAGAATGTGACCCACTAGAGCACTTGTGTCATGGCCTGTAGGCCCCTGCCTACTCCACTGGCCCCCCAGCCAATAGCACCTACATTCACATCCCACCAAATTCCTATGTCAGAGCCCTAAGCCCTCAGGTGACTCTGCTGGAGACACAGACTCTACGGTATTACTACTTAAGGTTAAGTGAGCTCGTAAGGAGGAAGCCCTGTAATGGTTAGTGCCTTCATGAAAGACGCATGGAAGCTTGCTCTCTCCTCCTCTCTGCTGTGAGAAGATGGCCATCCACACAGAAAAAGGACCTCACTGGAATCTGACCTTGCTGGAACTCTGATCTTGGCCTCATAGTTCTAGGACTTTGAGAAAATAAATGTCAGCCGCTTAAGCCACCCAGGCTATGGTACTTTGTTATGAAAGCCTGGACTAATACATTCAACCTTGCTACCTTGCCAAGTTCCAGTTCACTGGCCATCAGTCCGCTTACACCACAGCTCTTGCCCTCCCTCTTCTTCTGAACTGCCATTAGTTGACCCCTAATAATCCCTAGTCAAAATGCCACCCTCCCAGGAGGGACTGTGTTACTCCATCCTTCCTGAATTTTGAGGACAGCCCCATGGTTGACATTAACCAAGCCGCCTACCCTCTTTGCTTACTGGTCTGCTTTATGCAGTGCAGAAACCTCTCAGTCTTGCCCCTTGTCGGATCAGGATAAGATAATCTGTGTTGCTTATATCTCTGAAATTCAAAACAAGAAAAGGTAGGTGTCTGTGAACATGCCTTGCCCCATGACCCAGTTCCCTCTGCCGAGTCTTCAAAGAGAGCTGTCATACTTATGCCTGCTTTAGTTTCCCAAGAGCCCATACAGGGCAGGAGGGAATCACTACATGTAACATCTAGAATGAGTACTTCCTTATATTCTTTCACTTTAGGGAGCAGCAAAGGCTCAAGGTTACGGTGAAATACAGGTATGGGGCATCACCCTGATATAATGAAGCATTAAGGAACTCCCCAATGTTAACTATCTGTAGCCACAGAGGAGGTAAGGGAATGCTCCAGTTAGTTTTATGAGGTCAACTCTGAACACAGAAAACAAAAGCAAGCAGTCAAGGACTGTGAAACATGTGAGTATGTGCTGTGTACAGCCGAGCAGTCACAGATGCCTCATTAAGGAGGTGACATAGGGACTAAGGGTGATTGGAATTAGCCATGGGAAATTCAGGCAAAAAGCAAGGACGGTCTCTCTGAACTGGTGAGGACAGCAGTCGTCAGTCAGTACTACTGTCAGTTATTTCTCCTATACTGGTCCCGGGCAGGTGCTTTTGAACGACTGGCTGTTTGCAAAGGGAAGTCCAGACACAGATGGCAGAATGAGGGACCACGAGCCTGTGCAGGACATACAGATAATGGAACGGGAACCTCACAATGCTGAGGCCTACTACGGGATGGGTGCTTAATAGCTTTTGAGGTTACCGATGGGAATTTCTGAGAGAATCCCAAAGAGAGCTGGTTGCTTGAGGCTAACAAGGGCAAGGCTTATAAGTCAGGGGCACCCCAGAAAGTAGGCACACCCCAGAGAGGAGGCAGCTTCTAAAAAGGAGGAAAAAAGCTAAAGCAGGTAAGCCTGAGAAATCAGGCTTGGGTGGCCTGAAAAGGCAGACCATGACATGTCTGGTGGGAAAGCAGGGCAAGACTCCTCCCCCTTCTGGAGGAATACATGTGTTGGCACCTGGACATCTGGCTTCGACCCCAGGATGACCTCCTAACATACTGTGTTTAGGAGACGGGGTAGAGCCTTTAAGAGTGGTGGCTTGATGGAGGATGCTCAGGTGAGTGGACTGTGTTCCTGAAGGGAATGTGGACTCCAGAAAACTCCTCGCTCTACTGTGATGCAGTGCTCACCACAGAACCAACCGCAATGGGGCTAGCCAATCACAGACTGAAACCTCCAAAAGGATTAGCAAAATAAACACACATGCAAAACTCCAAGACAAAAACCAACCATTTTTTTATTTTATGGAAGACACACGGATGCTAGGAGGTGAGGAGAAACTCCGTGTTTTACCATTCTTCCCTAACAACTAGTTAGTCCAGACATTAGGCACCTTAGAAGAGCATTCGAGCAAAGGTAATCAAAAAGCATCCAGAAGTATGACAGAGAGGCCATGGTGGAACAGTTGCGGTCATCAGCTCCACCCACAGAATAGCTACTCCCCCATCATCCTGAGGGCCAGAACTGGAAACACCTAGGATTTCTGTACCCTCAACCCCGATAAGAGAGTGCATAGAAACTGCCTGCTCTGGACTACACGAGGCCCTGTCCCATCCACCAAGAGGTCTGAAGGGGGTGGGATGAGCTAAGCCCCTCCCTCTCTTCCTCACCCCCTCCACATCCAACCTCTTCCAAAAACATCAAATATTTTCTTCCATAAATAATTGCAACAGGATGCCATTGCTTTCCTCAAAGAAACAATGGCCTGATTGTGCCCTGACCGACACGGGCCCAGCCCCAGCACACACAAAGGATGGCTTTCAGAAGCCCTGCTGAAGAGAGATGGGTGTACACCCCCTTTCTTCTCTTCTTTACCAAGTTCACTGCCCTCCATCAGGAAAAGACAACAGGAAGGGGCTGCTACCACAGGAACAATTCCCATCAGAGGACAGCTATCATTCACCTGCTTTTAGATTGCCCTTTGGACACCTCCAGAAAGTTCTTCATTCTGGTGAACAGAAGAGCACCTGTTGACTCTAAAACCCAACACACACACACAATTTTAGGGTGGAGATATCTATAAAAATGTTTTTTTTTTTTTTAAATTTTCAAACTTATTTGAAATTGTCATTAATTAACTTTAAAAATATTTGAAATCCTAGTATTCGGGAGGCAGAAGCTAGACAACTGCCCCACATTTGAGGCCAGTCTGGTATACATTGCAAGTTTAGGTCAGCCAGGCCTATATAGTGAGCTCCTGTCACAAAAAAATAACACATAAGTAAATAAAAATTATAAATAATAAAATAGTCCCATTTTACATGTACATCTTCATTCCAGTTTCACAATTTTAGATAAAATGAATACAGATATTTTTATTTAGTATCTGTGGTAGTGCCAATACTGGATGTTCACATAGGCGCATGCATTTGGTCCCCATTGGTGGCACAGTTTGAAAAGGTTATGGAACTTTTAGGAGGTGGAACTTTGCTGGAAGAAGTAAGCTAAGCCACTGGGTGTAGACTTTGAGGCTGGTAGCCTGGCCCCACTTCCTGTCCACTCTCCCGTTTCTTCACCCCACTCTGCTTCCTGCCTCTGCCACCACAGCTTCCCTGATTAGTGCCATAGAGACTCTAAGTCAAAATAAGCCCTGTATTACTTAATACGTTTTTGCAACAGTAATAAAGTGTGTTTCTTGGTTTAAAAGGACAGGCTGGACTAAAGGACTCAACTCAGCACTAAGGGGCTGGAGATGCCTCAGTGGTTCAGAGAGCCTGATGCTGGGGGTGTGGGCGGAGATGAGGCCTGAGTTTGTTTCTCAGCACCCATGTTTGGTTCTCAACATTCCATGTTCACCCCAGGCCTCCAAGGGCCTCCACACACATAGATATCCCACCCTGAGATATTCGCATGCATATAAATAAACATAAAATAAAAAAGAACCCATCACTTTGCAGTCATGGCTTGACAAACAGGTTCTTTGGCTTCTTCCTCACATAGGTACAAGAGGAACTCAGGCAGGGATGTTGAGTTTTTGGATTTTGCACTTATTGATTGATTGATGGTACTCTTTGTTCATTGGGGGAGGTTGTGGTGGGTTGCCATTTGTAACATTTCCATTAAAGATGTTAAAAGGCTGCCCTCCCAGGCCGGGCGTGGTGACGCACGGCTTTAATCCCAGCACTCGAGAGGAAGAGGCAGAGGCAGGCAGATTTCTGAGTTCAAGGCCACCCTGGTCTACAAAGTGAGTTCCAGGACAGCCAGGGCTATACAGAGAAACCCTGTCTCGAAAAACCAAAAAAATAAATAAAAATAAAAATAAATTAATTAATAAATAGCTGCCCTCCCATTTTCAACGACTCAGACTGATCACTCTCCCAGCCAGAGGCATGCTTTCGTTGCTACTAAGAGGTTCCTTTCCCTACTATTTTATGGCCTTTCTCCCATCCACTTCTGCTTTGTTCTTTTAATTAAAATGAAATGTAGGTCCTCCATGGCTGAGATGCTAATAAGCCCCCTGAAAGTCATCTGTGAGCACATCCACTCTTGTTTAGAGAGCCGTGTAAACAGACCACAGAAGGCTACAGAGAGCAATGCTGCACAGGGCATGGAAAAGGGAATCTGGCTGCGCTGTGCAGTGCTATCCTGAAGTGATTTATCACTCACGCGCGGGAGGAACTGAAACGCAAATGCATTTTAAAGTTTAAGCATGGCTTCTCCACAGGCTCTTCCATAGCAAGCACTCTGCACTCGGTGGCTCCCTGTCAGGAAGCTCCGCCACTGGACAATGGCTGGTTTGCCATCTGATCCACTTCAGTTACCTCACCAAACATTCAAGAGGTACTTTCTTATTTGTGTGGGCTTTAGCGCTAAGTTGGTACAAAACAGTACCGGGATCTGTTCTGGATCCTCACTGTACTGGAAGTCAACTATGTTTGTTGCTAAATCCATTGTAACTGGCTCTACAAGGAGCCATACTGGTGAGAGGCTGATGTGTCTGCCACCACTCTGCAGACACTGGGAACAGCGCTGGGCCAATCTGTATCCATCATTCCTATCTGTTTCTCAGTGGGTGATGTTCTCAAAGCATTTTTAGATTAAGAATTTAGTCAGTCAGACAGACAGACAAATGAAGACACAGATCACTGGAAGCTGTATGGGGCCACATGGGGAAACACTGGGTTAATCAGGAAGACACAGAGGTTTCTACAGAGAAAGTCTTGGGCATCCCTTTGGAGTTCTTGTGTGAAAAAGTTGTCCCCAAGGTATCAGTGCTGGGAGATACAAGTTTTAAGAGGTGGGTCTGGTGACAGGTTCTTAGGCCACTGGGTACCCTGTCCTCAGAGGAGATTAAGGCAATTCTCACAAGAGGGCTAGAGAACAGGGCCAAGTGTGACCTCTCTCCACATCTGCTTCTTGTGTTTACTTGCTCTCAGGTTCCTGTCACTGACTCGAGCAAGAGCAACCCTTACCATAGCTGCACTATGATGTTTGAACTTTGAAACCAAACTCTGGACATTAACTACGACCTCTCTTTTTAAAGGCAGCCTGTGTCTTCACTTCAGTAACACACTGTTGACTAACAATGAATGAACAAAGCAGAGCAAGTAGGCTGAGGATGGACTGGTTCAAGTTACCTTGGCAGGTAATCAAGCTGGGTAATGTACAGCTGCCTGGTATGTGGCCCTAGGGAGACCAGGACAGAAGAATATTGACCCCAGAGTGAGAGGCCAATCAAGGAAGTGTGGGGGCTGAAATGTATGCTTCTTTACTACCCAGGAATCAGCTAGCCATAGGAGAATCTCTTCAGGCTCAGTCAAAACCCCCAAATGGCAAGCCTGTCAAAGTACAGGAAACAGGCAAGATTAATATGGAATAGTGACACAAACCAATTAGCTCAAAAATTTCCACAACCCTATGTATTAGCCCTCAGTTCAGCTCAGGGAGATAATGAGAACACATAACAGAAGCTCCCAGCTCACCAATGCAAGTGGGGGGGGGCACCTCAACCACTCTTAAAGAGTCTGTAGACTAAGATAACAGAATGGCAGTCTTCCATCAACATGAGGTAAAGCTAGCATGGAGTTGTCCTAGTGGTCAGCCCAAAGACACACAAGGAGTGCTCACATGTATGCACGTGTGCTAGCGTATAGGCTCTTGAGCACACACTTGTTTACTCACTGGCTCTCTCTCCCTCCCTCAGCTACACTGTGAGTCTGAAACAAAACCAATGATCAAGTCTGCAAGAAAGTCTCAAATCTTAAACAAGTTTTGAAAAGCTTGATACACAATAGTGACAGTGTAGGAACAGCAACAACGGGTGAGAGCTAACATCTGGAAGGGTCAGAGTTCCCATGGAATGAAAGGAGAAAGCTACCCATTTCAATTCCTTCCACTAGAGACCCAGGATCCAAGCCCAGAGCTGTGCGCATGCTGGCTATACTTTAACCACGACAGTGGTACATCACTGTGCCCATGACCTACTTCACTGACCTCATACAAAACACCCCAAAGCGGGATGTACCTTGGATTGGCTGGCTGTCCTTTAGAAATGAAGGCGTGATGGAACTTATATGTCCCAGAGTAAGTTGCTGATGTGCCTCCGTCAGTAGCCCACCTAGACAACCCAGCAGAGAGGGTCTCATCTCGTGCACAGAATCTAACAAGTGGTACCCCAGTAAAGCCAGGGTGCTGGGTGGGAAGAGTGCAGGAAAGTTATCCATTGCATGTACTTACCAGCTCTGTGTATGCCTTAATATTTTAAAAGAGAACTAACTTTGTCTTTAATGACTCCTCATAACTCCACACACATCTTTTTGGTGGTCAATTCCAGAAACTATTTGCGTAGCATTTACCATCTGGTGTGTCTACTCAATAACTTTATGAAAAGATAAAGGAAAAAGAAAAATGTCATTTAAAGGGCTTGCTAATTCATTGCCAACTGACCACACTGGCGGATCATGCTTTTTGCCTGGCAGCTCAGGCAATATTCCCAATGCCCAGGCCCCTGACACCAGGCAAGCCTTTGACAGGTAGTTGTTAGGAGGGAACTGAATTCATACGACGTCATGGCTCCCCTCTAAGATGCAGCCTAGAAGTAAGGCTTTCCAGGTAGTCTCCTTCCATCTTAAGCCAATGGAGTCAGTGGCTGGTGACGTGGTACTCATGTTTCGACACGGATGGCAGCCAACAGCCTGGTGCTGTTAAAGGCATAGTCCCCAGCTAGGCACTCCCGGAAGGTGGTGGGAATTTTCAGAGTTGAGGCCTAACAGGAGGTCTTTTGAAGGAGAGTGAGGCAATAATACATAGCCTTCGCTCTTGCCTTGGTGTCCCCGTCAGCCACAGAAGCTCCTATACTGCTACAAACAGAAAAGCTGCCTCACTGTAGGCCCCAAATTAATGGAGTCAATCAGCCATGGACCAAAATCTTGAAAACCGTAAGCCAAAGGTCATTTCCTCTCTGTCACTTGCTCCATCTAGGCATTGTGTTACAGTGATGGGAAGCTGAGTAACAGACACAGGCAGAAATGGAAACGCAGGAGGCCAAAGTGTCATCTTTATAGTTGCAATTCTTTTGATGCAAAGCCGGCCACATGGCCAAGATGAAAAGTCAGTATTATAGTAATTACTCACAGTTTACCTCAAGGCTGGGAGCATATTTTTGAGGGAGATAAAAATAATGGCAAGAAAAACAAACCAAACCAAAAATTTCAACTTTAGTTTTCAAATTAATGCTACCCTCTAATAACTTGGTGGGGAATTAACATTAATCTAAATTCAACTAAGTATGTCATCATTTTAAAAGATCATACACCCTGTGGTATTGAACGCTACTTTGTCATTGGACATTCCGAGCTCAAGTGGAGGCATATGCTAACTTCAGTGTCCCCATGCCAGGTTGTGCCAATTATGATAGGGCCTATGGATCAAACACTATATTCCAGCTGTAAGGAACATTCATAGACAGAAACTTGTTGTCAGTCCCCAAAACTTACACTGTGTAGAGCAGAGAAAATCTGGAAGAAGGAAGTGCCATCATACAGATGAGGAAACAGGGTTGGGGGCTCGTAAGTGGCAGATCAGGAAGGAATCCCGTTCGCCATGGACGTGGTGATCTTGTCGTTTTCAGAGAATGGACTCATCTAAACTCACAGGTTCAGTGTGACCCACATGCTTGCAGAAGCATTGTGCTTACTGTATGGTGTTACCTTACAAGTGAGGTCTCTCAAAAGCTGCAGAGACACAGCAAAGTCTCAAGGGACAGGTGGGTGCATGTGTCCATGACCCTTTCGAGCGTTTAATACGTCCAGGTCGTGACTTGTGTCCTGCCTCCCCCTCAGAGCAATCTGGGCTGCTTCGTTAGTGTGTTGCCAGTGACTAGGAATGTGGCAGCTACCACCTTGTTGCTTAGACTCATGTTATGGGGTAACTGCAGCAGGCACAGGGAAATGAACTAAGACGGACCCTGGGTGAGGGAGTCAGCTCAGCCTTCAGTGCCCGCAGAGGACAACCTATATGATCTGATATACTCTCCAGTTTACAAAGCACTGACAATCACATCAAGTGAAGGGCAGCTGCAGCCACAATTCTCCCGTGTTCACAGTTTGCTTTCCTTGGTTCCAGTTACCTGAAGGCAACTATGACATAAAAATATTAAATGGAAAATTCCAGACATATAATAGTTCCTTGGCCTTAAGTTTCCTGCCATTGGAAGTTACAGGAAGCCATCTTGTTGTCCTGCTCTGTCAGGGTCCTCCCTTTCTGCAATGGAACCAGGCTGTATACCCAACTATCGGCTAGTGACGTCATAGAGATCTGAGCAGAACAAGTGCTGTTGTTCAAGTACCTCTGACTTTATTTAACAGTGACCCCCGAATGGGAAAAAGGGTGGTGTTGGCAACTAAGTACAGAATATTTTTATGATTGCTGTATTGATACTGTTAATTTCTGGTTATAATTAAGCTTCATTATAGATATGTACTTATAGGAATAAATAGCGTACATCAAGTTTGGTGGTGTTTATGGTTTCAGGAATCTACTGCAGATCTTTGAATATATCTCCCTCACAGGAAGGGAGACTACTATACCATTGCTCTTCAATGGTGACCCCTAATACTGGCATATAGACATCTCTGCTGACCTTTTAGAAGTGCCAGAGAACAGACACTCTGGACACAATGCTGCTCTTGGCTTCGATGGATCTGCAAGAAGGAATGGAGGGAAGAATATGTTCCTGGAGACCAGCTTCTCCTTTTAAAATGCAGAAACTAGAGACGCTTTCTGGAGGAGTCCAAGTCAGTGACACCTATTAAAGGTGCTTAGTTAATGTTCATCCCCATAAATGCCCATTACGGCAACAGGTTCCCACTACTCAGCCAGAACTTTTGAGTTCTTGAAGGTCTTATGAAGAAATGGCTGAAAAGTAAGGGAGATATTCTAAACCCAAACACAGTAGCAGTGCTGGCAGGAGATGAGCCAGGCTGGTGAGCTGTTCGTAAACCAGCTGTCCCCGCCCCCAAGATTGGATAGTACAGAGAATTCCATGCACCCAGGATAGTCTTAAGAAATGAACATGTTTTCAGAGTTGAATTCCTAAGAAACTCAGACAAACCTGCTCTAGACCATGATCCTGCAGACTTTGTCTCACCCTGCCCTTCTACTCAGCTGTTCCTGAGTTACATCCTGGCTAAAATAGCAACATTACATTTTCTGCCATTTGGGGGCCACTGTGGCAAATGATCAATGTTGGAGAGGGAACTGGCAATCCACTCAAACCTCTATATCCCTCAGTGAGAGGACGATCTCAGAGGATTCCATCAGGATGTGCTGACTCTGCATGGTTGGTGTCAGAACTACATTCGATTTGCAGGTACCATATGGTGTTTGTCGGGCTGGAACACTGCTTGTTGGTATTGAAAAGCACACACTGGGTGTCAGGAGCGTTGTGAGTAAAAATATTTCAGAGTGTTGAGAGTGCTTTATGGGAGTTTAGAAACAAGTGAGGTTCTGACTTACCAGAACTACTGCAGCTTTTATTCTGAAATTTCTTTTAAGAACTAAGATTAGACATTTGATTAATTAAACAGGACAGGAGATCTAATATTTCCTTTGGGCTCTCGAGAATCATGATAGGTTGCAGTTCAAAGGGCAACCAAAGCAGGCATGGGGTGTGCAGATAAGAAGGTTCTAGGGTAGCTGGAATCTCTCTTACAGAGATGGAGAAGCACTGGCACCTGCAGAAAGGAGGAATGATACACATCAGCCCACCATTCTGAACTATGTCCCTGCCCAGACACAGAGGCACAGAGGCCCATGCTGGGCCTGCAGCAGAAAGCCTTGGAGCAACACTCGCGGTTGCAGTGGAGAGGAGGAACCCGTCAGAACTCTGTGCATGTGGGTGTGGGTGTGTGCTTGTGTAGGTGCCTGTGGTGGAGGTCAGAGGTCAACTCAGGTGTCCACTCCATGCTCCTTTTGAACTTCTTGCTTACTTTGTCAACTCTGACAGGTGAATTGGGTTTTTCTGTTTATTTCTGAGACGAGATCTTGATCTGTAGCCCAGGCTGGGCTTGAATTCATTCATGTAGGCCAGGCTGGCTCACAGCAATCTTCCTGCCCCAGTTTCCTCGGGACAAGAATTACTGCCAAGAACCACCACATTGTGGCGGCATAGAAAATTTAAACGTTGACAAAGCATTATCCTGTATTTATCTGAGAATGCCATTTGTTTCAAAAGTTCTCTGCAGCTCACCAATTCTTCCAACAGATGGATCAGGAACTACACTCTAAATGTCTCAAATCACAATAGAATTCTGCGGCTGTATGCGACCCCCACCTCTCCCCCAGCGCCCCCCCCACCGGTTAACCTGGAGTGCATTCACCCCTGCATTAGTCTTGAAGCTCATTCAGCAAGCGAATCACAGTCCTTCCTGTAAAACTCGTGTGTTTCTCCTTCGACTCTATCTGGGCCTTCTGTTTCCTTCTGTAGTCCTCACATAGCCTCAGAGAGCTGGCGTGTGGAACGGCATTCAGAAATAGAAGACTCCCTTGCAGAATCAAACAGCATTGGCCCAGCTGCCCATGTATGACATTCTAGCGCTTCAGTGAGGCAAGGTTTGTAAGATTCCTGCACATAAGCAATAATGTAATGGATGTGTGCACCAGGCTGTTTGTTTCCTTACTGTACTTACATCCCTGCCAATGATTAAATACAAGCCTGGTTCGTCCACGGCTGTAGAATATAAATGTTTCTGGGGCTCAAACATTTTAAATTACCTTCAAGTTTCTGAATCCGGCTTTTAAAAATACTCAAAAAACCCAAAACAGCAGGAAGCCACTTTTTCATTGTGTTTCAAGTCAGCTACAATTAAAATATCATTAGCTCCATGACAAGCTAAAATGCAAACAAACAATTACCGACAGAACATTACATATTACATTTACTTCTCATTTTCATTAGTACGATTCCTATCTGGGAAAACATAAGGAGTCATGGGGAGGCAGAGTAAGATAAAGGAGCCAGGATTCTAAAGGAGTTGAACAATTCACGAAGGAGCACTAATAAGCAAGGAGAGAAGACAGTACAAACAGTGAGGGCTTAACCGTTAGTAGGATCTCCCATTTGTGTCCATATCCAAGTGATGGACAGGGTTCCAGTGTCTCAGCCATGAAATGCTGGACACCTGATGCCCACTTAAAGCAACAATCAAAGTCTTCTGCCCTTGGTGGGTGAAAATGCTATAAACAGTTTACTGAGAGACAGCCTAGGATCGGGACTCACGGTGCCAGGACGCCACAGGAACAGACACAATGCATTACATACAAGCACACACAGATGTCCAAAGCTCTTTAACAAAACCGATTTTCATGTGCCAAAAGGTTCCAAGGCTTCAGACTTCATAATCATGCCCTGTATTACCAAGAAAATGGTGCATTATTAATTAATGAAGATCTGTCGATAACAGTTGAGAAGAAAGGTTTATATTTATTAAACTGAGATGTAAGCTTCAATTATTTGCAAAAAAATCAACCCGAGGGGGAAAAAAAGGAAACCGAAAGCCTGTTTCAACGATGCTAAATAAATGTAATACACATGCACATGTTTGCACACACTGACGTACAACTGGATGCTAACTGAGATGTGAACTCAATGACCTCCATGGAGCTAGGTTTAAAGTGTGTATACTGCTTATTCCACATCCACAAAGCAGCTGTTGGTCACGGTGTCTCGGAAACCCTCCCAGTTCTTGACAGCTCTGGCTCTCTTGATATCACCCCCAAACCAAGTGAACACAGCTCTGCTCTTCAGTTCTCAGTCCCGCCTCATCAGCCCTCTTCCACGCTACAGTGGGCTGACCTCTACTGAGCCCCCGACCACCGGGCAATGCAGTGGCACAGGGCCTTCTCCTTCAGCCCAGCTTCCATTCTGCATGTTTCACTTCCTCTCCTTGTATGACAGTGCTCTGCTGCAAGACCTCTGATAGCCAACAGAATCCTGGGCCAAAAGGACAAAGCTAAAAGCATCACCCGCCTTCAAAGTACACTGCAAAGGTGGAGCCAGGAGGATAATAGAGAGTTTAAGAGCAGCCTAGGCTATATGAGACACAGTCTCAAAAACAACAGCAAAAGTGTCCCAAAAGAAAGTTTTACAAGTGCATGTTTGTTACAATGCTACAGTTCCCTAAAGAGTATGGTACTGACAGAAGAACAGACACCTAGACTAGGTACAGAATAAACAGAGAAAAACAATTAACATATTTTTAGTCAACCAGTATTTGATAAAAGCCCTGAAGATATGGATGGAGATAGATTAGATAGATAGATAGATAGATAGATAGATAGATAGATAGATAGATAGATAGATAGATAGAGATATAGACATGAAAAATGGCACTTGGAAAAGAGGATATCCATGTGCAAAAGAATGTTGTTAGAGCCCTTGTCCTATGCACACATGCACATACTCACACACATGCACGCACGCATTTCACACACACACACACACACACACACACACACACACACACACACACACACTTTTATAACTGATTCAAAGGCAAAACATTTATGACCAGAAACTGCAAGACTATTAACAAGAAACCATAGGGGAAGAATTCATGAACTTGCTCTGTCATCTGTAAGACTAGGGTTAGAACCTTGTATTAGAATCACCACCCATATCCTGCTGTCAACTCATTCCAGATATTCCAGTCCAGATGTTCATTCTAGGTTTTAGGAAGCATGGGGCTGGAGAGATAGATGGCTCAATGGTTAAGAGCACTGACTGTTCTTCCTGAGGTCCTGAGTTCCATTCCCAGGAGCCACATGATGGCTCACAACCATCTATAATGGGATCTGATACTCTGTTCTGATGTATCTGAAGACAGCCATAGTATACTCGCATACATAAAATAAGTAACTCTTAAGAAAACAGCAGCAGCAGCAGCAGCAGCAGCATGCTAGAGTTCATATACACTGTCTGCCTACAGTTCACCCTGCCAGGACACTGGCAAGAGCGGTGGGCATACACACTCACATTTTCCAGAAAGTTCAACTAGCCAGGAAGACCCGAGATTATCAAGTTGACATATCATTCCCTTTCAGACAGCCTGCACCCTTCTCCACCCCACCACACACCCCACCTTTCCCCACAAGAAAACCTAAGAACAACTCAGATGTGGCATTAAGGGCTTGAAAAGGTCCTCACTGTGATAATAGGACCCCGCCCGTGAGTAAAACCATGGTTACTAGGAAAAGTGACTACTCTGAGTGTCTGTACCTTGCATGGTGCTTCAGGTTATCACCAAGTGTGTTAATGCAGCATCAGAGTGTGGGCAGGAAAAGCAACGTGTGCAGTCAGTCCATCAACACCTGGATGTCCTCTGTCTGTGGTAACGGAGCTCAGAGGAGTTCGTGGTACTTAAGAGTTGGAGACTTCCCAGGGTCACTTCTTCCACCACTATCTAATATCTGCCTTACAGAATGGAGTCCTTAACTTCTATGATTGGACAACTGTAAGTCTCTCTAACACACATACATACACACAGACAGTGGGGGTAATAATGCCCCATAGAGAATGCCCTTTCCCAAACACAGTCATGGACACAAACCAGACATCACTGCATGAGCGTGGCAGAGATGGTCAGCAGCAGATCTGTGCTGGGAATGCGAGTGGTCTGTCTCCATGCCCAGGACGGTCATCAAGGAATGGTCTCTTTGTGAGGCAATGCGGCCCAGTCGGGCTCACTCGGGCAGCTGTAAGCAGGCTGCCCCTTTCTATGGGTGTTTGTTTTGACAGAGGTTCACTTATGCTCAGGACAATGGCTGGTCTCTTTGTTCATCCCCTAGCAGGAAGTGGTGGTGGGGAGAGGACCAGCCCTTGTCACACACTTTCCAATTCAGATTTTAGTGGCCACAAAAAAATGGGGCCTTAAATGCTACAGATAAAGAAATGCCAGCGCAGGATAGGGAAGCAAGCCAAGATGCAGGGTAAGACGGCACATCTAGATCTGGGCAGGCCTCTGGGAGCTATCACCTTGCCAAAAGCACTCCACTCTTGTGGCTCCCAAAGGTCTGAAGGCTGGGTAAAGAGACTGCAAGGCTTCTCCGCTTAAACAGCACAGGGACAGAGGAGTAACTAAGATCCCAGGAGGTGACAAGACCTTGCCCCTTCTTAATCAACCTTTCCTACTATTTCACCCAATTAAATTGAGCAAATGCTCAAAACACAAGCTTTAATGTTGAAGCCTAGTGTTTGAACTCACTATGTCCAGGAAGGGGTGTGTGTGGGGGAGGCTAATCTGAATTGTCAAATAAACAAGTCATTTCCTTTAAAATAAAAGCCTGGACTGGATGGCTGCAAGTGAATGAATTGTATTACCCACCGGCTGGTGTAATGCAAGCCCTCTCCTCCCGCTTCTGGGCCTCATTCATAAAAAGAACAGCTGCAGGGACTGGGACTGGGTTTGTGGCCGTATTTTCCAAGACAGATCGAAAACAAGCGAAACAAAGAGAAGTGCTCAGACATAAGCTCGGCCTCTGCGTCCTCTGGGAAGCTTGCAGGGGCCTCTGGGGCAGCTGGTCTTTTACTCAAGCCAAGCCTAGGCTACCCGGACATTTCTCAGAGCTGCTTGCCTGCCTGGGCGGTTCTACCAACAACACCAACACCAACACCAATACCAACACCTACTGTGTTATTAAACTTCCTATCTGCTGATACTCCTTTCCTGACATTTTATTAAAAAATTCTTAGTAAAACAGGGGCTGCCAGCTTATTACAGGTTGCCAAACTGCATTGAAGGAGACAATATATTTCCCAAAAGATGCATTTTTAAAATATTGGCTGTTTTTATGTTGATATCACTACATCTAAACAGGCTGTTAAAAATCTGAGAAGCTAAGGAGTAATCTCAATTCTTAATAATTTTTTTTTTCCCTAATGGCAATCACCATGTTCCCTCTGGGCTACAGATCCATCCCCAAAGCCCATGCTTATTTATATGGCTACCCTCACAGCCTGGCTTTTGCCTCCTCCACAACCCGGGGAGGCTATTGTTGTTATTATTTTTATTTATTTATTTATTGACTAGGAAGTACCAAGTCCTAAGGATGGTCAGGAATCCCCATGGTTAATCTATCAATTAATTAAACCCAGTATCCTGTCCTACTTTGAAACAAGTCGGAATACAAATACCCATTTCCAGGATTCACTAATGGATGGAATGAGATAACAATAGTGTGTGTGTGTGTGTGTGTGTGTGTGTGTGTGTGTGTGAGAGAGAGAGAGAGAGAGAGAGGGGGGGAGGGGATATGAGTGTGGGAAAGCATGCTACATTTTCAAAACAGTCTACCTCTAACACCGCCAACCCATCCTGCCCCACAGTGCTGGTACCAAGTGCGCATGTTTCCCAAAGCATGGAGATTAACTCCCCAGCTCCACGTTTCTATCCAGACCGAAGGCCCAAGCAACAAGAAAGTAACCAGGAGATATCAAATAGATCTTGTAGAATACATGTCTATGATTAAATTGCATAATTCTATAACGTCTTCAAAGGCAAAAATACCAAGATAACGAGCTGGAGGAAAAAAAAAAAAAACAAGTCTTACAGGAATTATGCCAAGCTTTACAAGTAACTAGACCAGAGTCTGAAGCAGTTTGGAGTTTTGTTGTGAAACTTGTCTCTGACCTGGTGGCTGTCCTTTAAGAGTGCTCCCGGAGACCTGCTGACTCTGTGGCCATGAACATACTTTCTAGGTAAAGGAAACAAGTACCTATGATGTTGTCTACGAATTACTCTTTAGATTCAGGCTCAGCGGATTTTTAAAGCACAAATAACCTGAACCCCCTGGTTAAACATCCTGTGTTAACCAGCAACACATTCCTTAAACAGTGGCCACAGTCACCTGAAGATATAAAAACTTCCCTCAGAAACAAAAAGCAGCATCCAGACTGGGCCTATTCAGCATCCATTCCACGTTAGTACGGACTTCTCCTAGCTCTTGGAACTACCTCCCTGGCCCAAGGCTTATTTCTGTGCAACAGGTGGGCCGCAGCCTCCTCCCAGAAGCCTCCTTCTAAGATCAACAGTTTTCTGGTGAGCATACAGCATAACTCAGAACCTACTATCTCCTCTTCAGTGGCCAAGGCTCTACACAAATGGCTTTGCCTCCTCCATGAATCTCAGGACACAGGCCTTTTAACATCTCCCTTTCCTATGCCTCTTCTAAAGGTCCTCTGTCTCTTCTCGGAAGTCTCTGCCTAAACAGACACTAGACACTCTCTAAACATCCTCCATACATGAGGAGCAGCTCGCCTCCTGCCACGTACCCCACTGTCCCTGGCACTGGGGAAGAGTGCCTGGCACAGACAGGTGCTCAATAAATATTTGTGGAGCGAGCAAGCGAGCCTAGCAGATCTTCTCACCTCAAGGCTCTTCCCCACGTGGAGAGCAAAGGACTAGGAGAATAGCCGCTGCTAAGGCCAATGGATAGGTCCAAACCCACTCACACCCACATTGACATTCCTAGTTAAATTAAGTGGGGAAAGAGGGGAAAGGGAGGGAAGGGGGACCACAGGGGACAGGAGGGGAGGGAGATGAATGAGAAAGAGGAGGAAGGGAAAGGCTGACAAGGACGAGGAGCCCAGAGATGATAGGTAGAGAGTAGTTGGGATGCATTATGTACTTGCACAACACTGTCAAGGATTTAAGTTAGTAACAGCTACATTTTGAAAGCCCTCTAAGAACCCAACCAGAAGTCCCCCCCCCTAAAATCTGCTCCCATTTACTTTAGTTCCTAGCTCTCCTCTGTTTATTCATTTGCTCTGGTGACTCTTTTCATGGATCCGACTTTGCTCATCTCTGATTGCCCAGTGGCTGGGTTAGTACGAGAGAATATTCAGTCAAATATATGTATTTGTCAAGAGTAGTGTTGCACATACAGATGCTCTTTCAGCTATTATGGCCAATACAAGGGAGAGGGGCCTAGAGGGACCTTGTTGCCCAGCAGGTTTCCTGTCCTGTGGGTAGAACCCAGGCCTTACCACATGCTAGGCAAGTGCCCCAACACTGAACTATAGCCCCATCCTAGGCTCCTGAGAATATCACACGTGTTGGTTGGTCATACCCAGTGGAAGGGATCAGAAGGAAAACCAAGTCATTAAATATGTTACTAAGTAACAGCTTAACAACTGTTACTGCAGATGACCAAGTTTACAGGGGGCCAGCAGTCTCTTGTGTAAACTGGGGTGTGGGGTCTTGCTTCCTCTTGAGTGGGCTTTTGAACAGTCACCACAGCTGCCTAGAGGACACACGGCTATAAAATAGGACTCCATTTGCAGCCGGAGGGCTAGTGGGCTTTGGCTGCATGGCCCACGCAGTAGGAACATCAGGTCACTTCATTTAGAAGAAAACCATGGGCCTGAAGTAGTCACACAGGCCTTTACTCCCAGCACTTGAGAGGCAGAGGCAGGTGGATCTCTCTGAGTTTGAGGCCAAGCCTGGTCTATAGAGTGAGTTCCAGAGCTACATAGAAAAACACTGTCATGAAACCAACCCTCCACCCACAAAAAAAGGAGCACTGCTTGTGTGGTACAAGCTGTCCACTGACCACAAAGGAGACCATACACATACAGAACTTTGGTACCCACACAGGATGAGGGGGAACATTAAAAATGGGACTCACTCTAACACCAACCAGCACCCCATATACAAGAAGAAAACAGGTGTCTCCTCAAAGATGCCACAGAAGTGTGGTTTTCAGAACTCCGACAGACAGGATTCTTTCTTGAGGGTGAGCAAACACATCCAGGGGGAACAAGCACCTGGCTGTACCAGTCATGAGATCCCCCAGCTAAGTCATGCATGTGACGTTGACACATCAAAGTGATCACCAGTGTGATCAGCAAGTGTCCCCACGAGATAGAAAATGGCAGGACTCTCACATCAAATCATCTGGCAGAGCCTAGGTTGGCATGCAGAGGTTGAAACAAGGAAGGGCTTGTTCCCTACGTTCTCATTTCAGCATCACAGCATTTCAGTGTGCTTCTACAACAAACAGTAAAGCCCGAACGTGTCTCCCCCTCATGTACCACTGCAGGTCGTGGGGCAAACGTGGATATAAACCACACTACAGAGCCATTGACTTCGTATCATCTCTATTTCAGATGTCCTCCTGGAGTATTATCAAACATCTGGATCGTCCCATGTAGAATTGACAGCTCGTAGAACACAGCTTTCCCTTTAGATTAGTCAGGCGTGGTGTTTGCAGTCCTAGGCATGCAGAAAGCTGAGGTAAGGGAGCAGCCCAATTCCCATATTAAAGTAACAACAACAACAAAATTTTTTTCAAAGAAACACATACTAATATGTAATAACAAAATATGCAAGGATTTGCATACTGTTGCTAACCAATCTACTGGTACATGTGAATGACCTTTAAGACAAAAAATGTCCAATTGTTTACTTCAAGCCTAGAACAAAGTTAAAGCAACGTGAGATGCTGTTTTCTGTGCTTTTCTTCTTCTGCCCTCTTTCACAATATTTATTTGAATTTTACTGTTTCCAAACAATCTGTTACTGCTGCAGTATCAATCTTTCAAATATTCTAGTTTCCCCACTTATTTTGCTTATGGATTTGGAGATTAACTATTATGAAATGTCACCATGATTTAGCAGTTAAGACATCAGCAGATTCAGATTATTCCTTGAGCAAGTACACAGTGAGGTTAAGGTCAAGGAAACACACATGGTTTCTGCCAAACTACAAATGATGTTAGGGCAAGTGACCCACTCCGAGCATGGGAGACCAGCAGGGGAGGCTGCAGGGGAAGAGGCTGCAGGGGGTGGGGCCCACTGACCACACAGCAGGCGTGCTGACAGCTACAGAGCCAGTGAGGGTGAAGAGGTGAGGGCTCTTGATTCAAGGACACACTGGGCGCATTTTCCAGTTGGAGAGTTACAGTGAATTAAGGTCACTCGGTATTTCAAGTGTTTCCCAAGCTGTTATAAACGTCGGAGTTTGAAATCACTCCATTCTGAAAACTGTTACAGATCTCGCAACTACCAAACAGCAGCAAACGTTTGCACAAGGGTTTCTAGCGACTGCAGGTAAACACGCCTTAGATCACCTTCTCGTGGAGACAGAACTGTACAGACAAGTCACCGTGCTGCTGCCAGAGGGAGGCAGTCTGTATAACCAGTTAATCTTCAAGTCCACTTGGTATATAAAAATAGTAATAGGCTCACTGTACAGAATCATTAAGCCATTCACAGAGTTTCGTGGCAGGCACAGTTCTTTCTCACAAGTGACCAATCTGAGGACCACCACCGACAACTTCTCCTCATGGCACAGAGTAGAAGTTACACCCATACATTTTCAGGTGGAATCACCTCACAGAGCTGGCATGAAACCTGCACCTGCCTGAGAAATGCCGTGGGGCTCTATCTACTACAACCCCAAACTTTGACCATGAATCAGAGCCTGCACAACTCTAGACTGCTCCTTGTAAACGACCCAGAGGGAAGTGTGTGGCACACATTACCCTATAAAGCACAGCTACCGGGCACCACTGCTCAGTCACAGAGCTGAACTCAGAGCACACTGCAATTTCTGAGTGCCATCTCTTCTCTGGACAGGAACGCGGGAGAGGACTGTCAGGAGCCTCGCGTATATGCAGGCCACATGCCTCACTCCTGAACATGCTGCCTTCTCTCAAAAACTAAACATTTGCTTCTACCACCACCCTCTCTTTGTGCCTTTAAAGAAAAGCATTGATGTTTGAATCCAGGAAAGAATAAATGTGTAGATTTTAAAATATTCCACTTTGAGAAGAACCAAAGACTCAAAGGTGCTTTCCTGGAATGGAATTTATGTCCGCTGAAATAAGAGGGTATTAATAACATTTCCTTCCTTCAGGCCTCTGGAGGGAAACTACAGACCGATGTCAGCACAGTGTAATGGATATGAGACAAAGGAGGTTTCTTCCATAAAATATTGTGCATTAGGGTTTATATTCTATGCTATAAATATTTAGCAGAGGGTAATATGACATTTACTAATATTTCTGTCAAAATAGCAGTATCTTAACTGTCATTTTGGCAGGCTTGTGCCTCTCTCAGTGATACTATAAGAAAGCACTGACTAAGCATCGCTCTTTTTTCCCCTAGAAATGTATTCTGCATAGCACTAACACCAGAGTTAACCTGAGACTGTGATTCAGCCCTAACACTACATCATAACAGGAAGGCAGGGAACTGTTTGGTGGGAGAAAGTGACTTTGCATAAGCCTCCACTTTCATTAGCAAGCTTTGAAAATGCTTTTGAAATGGATGAGTTTACTGATAAACGTTCTTTTTTAAGTGCCGGTTTTTCCCTAGAGGGGAGACCTTTTGTTATTAGCTGGTTTTCATGTGTTCCCTCTGACAGTGGCATCTGCCAGATCCAGGAGCACGTGTGCTGGGTAAGAGCAGCTTCACTACCACACCTTGCTCCCCGAGGGAGCTTGTGAGGAGAAGGGGAGAATTCAGACCCCTTTAACAGTGACCTGGCCCTAGAGGTCCCCAGTAGTGGTTCTGGAGAACAGACCAGCCTTTGTTATCTGCAGAGAAAAGAAGGGCCTGAGATTTTTCTGGAGAGGAAATAGAAAAAAAATCAATACATGTTATACAATGCTGAAGCAAGCTACACATGTTTACAGAGCTTCGGCACACAGAGACATCCACTTCGAAGGCCTGTTAATCTCAAACCTGTATTTGGATTTCCCAAGCAGTCAACTCCTAAGAAAACAGCGACTCTCACTGAGCCAAGAAAGTTTTTCACGTACCCACGAGTATCTGTACAAAACACCCTGAAACTTCACTCCAACTTACCACAAGAAAACAACCAGTAACAATGGAGAGTGTTATTTAAGATTTGAGCTCTGAAGTTTGGGCTCTCCTCTTTGCTTCTCCTTTGTTCCCTAGGGATATTACTATAAGACAGATACAGGTAAATGTACATAAATGGAGCAGCTACGACCATCTTAAACTGCTGCCCCAGGGAACACTGCCCACCTCATTTGTCCTTACAATACAGACGTCACACAATACTGACTGTTTTTTTTTTAAAAAAAGTCTCTTTCCTAACATCAGACCAAAAACATTTTAAATCTAGAGTTAGCTTTATCTTTTAAATTTCTAAAGACAAATCTCATTTTGGAGCTTCACTTAAGGGTGCTCCAGCCTCTCATATAGATGAAAATGCTTTACAAACACTAAGTTCCTTCCACGATGGATATTCATCTGAGTATCAGTCATCTTCTCCTCCCACTGAGACGAGCAGATAGAATGTAAAGACTGAAGACCCCATGTTCTCTATAGCTCCTGTACTCTACTACACAGAAAGTGGACAACATTGTAGGCAGGAGGATATTTCTGCTCTACTAGCCTCTCCCATTCTACCTTCTACCCCTCTTCCTCCAAATCACACCCCAGTTTATACAAACGTGCCACACATTGATGATTGTGAACTCACTATATCCTTTTTACCTGCACACTGTGTCTGATCACAGGATACTAACCACACTTTCAGTCTTTATTGGTCACACAGCCTTATTATAACGTAAGGAAGTATGCGCCCCTCATCTCTTGTGATGGGTTCTTTCCCTTGGGCCTAGCTCTCTACTCCATCCTGCATTTCCGTTTCTATGAGACAGTACACTGAAATCAGACAATCTGGGGAAGGGGTCCTGCACTCTTATCCAGTCTGTCAATCAATCACACATTACAAAGTAAATGCTCATGACTGGAACTGTCGTCTCTTCAGACCACTAAATCTTCCTTGCTTCATCCTTTTGTGAGTAAGATGTAATAAAAACTAAACATCTTAACAAATTTAACGTAAAAATTAAATGTTAAAGGAAAGGCTCATGGCAGCCATGGTGTCTTCAGAGCACCAGAAGATGACGATTTAGACAATGAAGAGATGTGCCTTGGGCGGGGGAGATGGGTTAATCAGCGCATTTATTTCCTTGTGAGCACCTGGACCTGAGCTCAATCACAGTGTTAACATGGCGAAGGCAGGTGTGATGATACAAACGTGTAATCCTTGTGCTGAAGGGGCCCACAGGTAGCTCCCTGAGGCTCTCTGACCAGCCTTGCCTACCTGCTGAAGTTGATACCAATAAGAAACCCTTTAAGAGGGGGGCTAGAGAGATGGTTCAGTGGTCAAGAGCCCTGGATGTTTCTCCCCAGGTACTGAGTTCAGGTCCCAGCACTCACACATGGCACGTGACAACTGTCTAGAATGTGATCCGATGCCTTCTTCTGATGTGCAGATATACATGCACATAAAACACCCATAAACATAAAATACATACATACATAACCCTCTCAAAAAGGGGAGAGCTGAGTGACATCTAAGGAACATTACCAGGTTGTCCTCTGATCTCCACACACCTGAACCCCTGCCTGCACCCCCACCAGCACCCCCACCTGCATCCCACCTGCACCCTACCTACACACCTGAATCCCCAGCTGCACCCCTACCTGCATATCCCCACCAGCACCCCCACCTGCACCTCCACCTGCATCCCACCACCCCACCTCCACCCTGAACCCCTGCCTGCATCCCCACCAGCACCTCTACCTGCACCCCACCTACACACCTGAATCCACACCTGCACAAACTTGTGAAAAGGAATGCCTTAACACTTAATGTCAACAACCCATCAGGCACTGTGACATATATATTTTAATCAACAATCTATCACTACTATCAAACCACCCTGCCAGGAACTAGCAGCTACAAAAAGTTCCCTAGAAGAAGTTGGGGATGAGTGTCAGTGTACTGCAGGCTTGCAGATGGTTTGACAGCATGCGTAGTCAAGTCTCCTAGGTATAGGACTTCTTCAAAGGCAATGAGAGTCTTAAAGTGACTTTCCCCTGTATGTGAGAGTAAGATAATGTTCTGCTTTTATTTTAAGCATTGTAAGATAAATGAATTGAACACCTGTTATTTACAGTAACGGGTCAGAACCTTGGCCAGTGAGTCCCTTGAAACGACTCAACATGAAGGAGAAAAAAAACCACGTTGTATAAAAGAGCATTAGATTTTGCTTGGCTTTAATATTTTCTGTTTTACTTCTGTGAGAGTTATACTCTGGGGAACCAATTCCCTGCCTTCTATATGTCTCTTCTGGGACAGAAGCTCCAGGGTGTAAGCCACCTATAGCACACAGCCCGCACTCTTCTAGAGTGTAGACTCCGACTCTGTCCCAGCTCCTGCTCCATAGGACTCTTCAGGAAGTACTAACTGGACTTGAGGTAAACCATTCCACACGTGGAAGTCACTGTCCTTCCTGCTCACATGGGCAGAGTCTGCCATTGTCTTATGAAGGGACCGGGCATCTGTAAGTACAGGGAGGATGAAATTATTCCCCGTGGCTCGTTCACATGTTTCCCTGGAACGGCAACAACAAAATCCATTCTGGGTAAGGACAAAGGTGAACCTCTTCATGTTAAAACACCCCATCTTGCTGGTCCCCCATCACTGTGAGAAGCCAGGCCACCTTGGACATGGAGGCAAATACCTGATTTTGGAGACATTCTCCCCTTCAGTGTCCTGGGCCTCCCCAACCCCAAGTGGAACTGAAGGACTGAAACCCATGCAGAGCAAAGTCCTAGGTCATAGACTCCGAGGAACAGAGGCACACATATGCCTTTCTTCTCCCTGGCTGTCACAGGTAGTACAGAGCAGTGATGGAGCACACCCAAGCAAACCGAGCCAGCCACCGCCAGCACCCCGGCTACCCTTTCCCACTGACCATCTTCCTCCAGTCTGCTTCTCTCCTCAACGTGCCCCTCCCAGAAAGCCAAGTATCCTCTCCAGGCCACGAGATGGCCCTTCTGTTACATGCTGGGATCTAAAAGACATGCCCTGCGCCACTGTTTGTCTGCAGTCCTTATTAAACTATAAGATCATTGTCCAGGTCATCCTCCAACTCAAGACATGCCCCGGAGAACGAGATCACTGTAATGAGGAATTTTAAAAGTCACTGTTCCACATAACTGCATTTAAAGAAACTGCACACTGCCTCTTCAATAAGGCACAAAATAATCAATTTCTTTTTCTATTTGTTGCCATTTTTAAGAAGGTGACCTCGCTATGTGTGTCCTGGGTCTGCTTTAAATGGCTACCTCAATCTCCTCAAGTGAGGTCGCAGAGTGGTGGGGAAAACAGCACCTGGATAGAAGATGCTGGACTCTGACATCTATTTTTTTTTTTTTTTTTGAGAGACATGCCATATGCAAGAGGAATATGACCACTGCATATTAAAGTTGTGTATTTTGTATTTTAAAAGGTTCACCGGCTGAGACCGACCTTATCAGCCCTGTGGTTCCAAGTGGAAAATGGCGTCACAGGTGCCTGGAACAATGCGTTCCTACAAACAGTTCAAGGTAGTTTCTTTTTCCTTTCAAAGATAAAGAACGTAACCTAGAAATAATATAACTACTTACGCACAAAGGAAAAAGTTGGCAGTGGCTTTGAGAGTCAGGTTTAAGGGTCTATTTGTCTTTCCACGTTACAGGAAGGCAAATGAGCAGAGAGAGAGAGAGAGAGAGAGAGAGCCAGGACAAGTCTGTTCTCTGGAGCCCACGTGCTCACCAAAGTCAGGAGCATGTTCTACCTTTAAAACTTAAAAGGAAAATATAATAAAAAATAAATAAACAAAGAAACAGAAGTGGAGGAAGAAGGGGGGCATCTATGGCTATACAGAGAGGCCCTATCTTAAAAGTGGGGTTGGGGAGGAGATAACACCTCACACAGAAAAATGACCAGAGTGGCTCCTGCCTCTGCCCTGAACATAATCCCTTTTCCACACACCAGGGACAAGTGTCCTTCAGTCACTGTCCTTCAAGACTGACAGAGCTCGGTGCAACAGGTGCTCTCAAGGAGCTTCTGAAAAGCCAGCAGTATGAAGAATCAACAGAAAGCACAGTTGTCACCTATACACCATCAGGGAAAGGTCCCCCAAGAGGGAGCCCCATCTTTGCCAAGTGCCTCAGAGATGCTCTGAGAGGAATCACGTTCCAAAAGACACTCAAACCGTTGAGTCCAAAGCACCTCCGGCTAGTGACAGGCTCAGTGCGGAAGGACAATGGACACACGGCTTGTGGCTCGATGGACACATCATTTTCTTCTGAGCGTCTCCTCTTCTAACACCCTGCATCTCCTGGGATGGTGAAGAGGTTTCTCTTCCACCTTTGGAGGTGCCACAAAATCGGATCCTTTCAGATTAAAATCCAGCCACATGGAGTGAGTCTCAAACACTCAATCCTGTATCAGCTCCCTTCAATCCAGTGCGGCACACATGCAGATTGATGGAAATTCTTTATTAATTTACAGTAAGTGCTCGAGAAGAACAGAATTCACATATACCACTGGAATATGCTAGGGACTCCAGAGGCAGTCTGTTCTCAATCTGCCTTCCCTGGGGTAGAAAGTGGTCTTGAGAATCATAAGCACATTTCTGTCTGCCTCCCCAGCCCAGTCAACCACCCCACCCCACCCCCACCCCGCCTCCAAATGAAACTTCCTGTCTCTAGGTGTACGTATAAACAGATGTGGCAAATCCATTCAAAAAAACCTGCCATGTATCCAAGCCAACCACTTCCAGACGGACAGGTCCATTGATAATGTGGAACTGGTTTTAGTTAGAAATCTACCTGGGGTGAGTTGATCTGCCTACAAAACAGTGGACTTCAGGCCCACGTGTCATGTGCAGCAAAGGGGACGTATCACCAGGGATTAGACTGAGAGAGTCACAGCTTTACTAAGTTATTTCCCCTTAGCTTGTAACCCAACACCGCTGTTCCCAGCATTCAGTCAGGCAATGGGTTTCAAGGGATTCCACCCCTTTCAAGTGGTGGTTTTGTAAGCATGGCTTCTGTGTTTTTCCAAAAGTAGTTTCTTCAGGAAGGCAATGGGGCCACTTTGTCGCCAAGTCCCTCATATACAAAGGCAGTTGGCAGAGGCTGACTTTATTCTGTTCTGTAGTCTGGAAAGTGTCATGACTTAGAAAAGGGCAAACTACCCTAGCACCAGGACTGCTCTCCGGGAGGGAGGCAGGCTGCAGCACTTCTCAACTCCTGGACTCTGGACCCAGGGAAACCAGTCTCATGCTGATGGATGGAGGACGCTCCTGTGAGTATTTACACTGCACTGCAGGCTTAGGGAATGTCACCACCGAACAGTGCCATTTCAGTCCTCAACCCAGCTCCAAGAACTCCTCAAGAGGGTGAGAGAGGCTGTCATTCCATCTCCCTGGGCTCCCTGACATCAGGAATGGTTAGAGTAGCAACAGGAGAGCAAGCATTTCCATTTCAGGAGGCTCTCCAAAGCACAGGTACCTGCTCTACCATCTTGTGACCACAGTCTGGTGACAATGTCCTTCCAGAACAATTCCAAACAAGCCTGGTGAATGAAGAATACATGCAAATACATGCAGAGCTAGACTTTCCTCTGGGGTTCAAGGTAAAAAGGCACAGAGGGGTTCCATATTCAGTAAGTATGGAGAACACTTATGTTCCCGGGTTCTGAGGAGACCATGGAAAGCACCTGTATGTCCTCAAGCACACAAAGGAACATGAAGTGACTCTCTCACTGACCCGGAAAGATCACAGGCGGCTCCACAGTAGTTCCCTTGCGACTGGATGAGCTATTTTCATTCAAAATAATTTTTAACTCAGTGGTTAACAATTAGAGTACCAAGTAATGACAATCTGCAATGGTGGTAATTTTTTCATCAGTCCAGTTAAATGACCCAAGGAAAACAGCCAAGGTTTCCTCACTTTACCCTTCATGTCCAAGGTTCAAACATATGCTGGCCCTAAAGGCTTGGGGTCAAAGCCCTCATGCAGGTCAACCTGAGGAGAAAGAGAACTCTTATCTGTAGACTCTGGGTTTAAGTGGCTATATTTGCAGAAACCTCAGTATGTCTGACATTCTAGGGTACCCAGAGACTGAACGTCAGAAGAAAACAGGAGATGGAGGATTGAAGGAGCAAAGAAAAGGGTCTGCAAGGGAAGGGGAGGGCTGTGCAGCTGACCACTGAAAGACCAACAACCCCTGACTAGATCAGCAAGCAAGACCAACAGTCCCAGCCTCTATGCCATGCTACAGCACAGAGGCTGTGTAGGTAGAACTGGTTTATGGAAACCTAGTATGAACTCTCCAGGCCTACAATGATTACTGGTGGTATCTTTCTTAGTCAGACCTTATGCCTTGCTTTGCCTGAACAGCTGAATGTCTGAACTATAGATGGATGGGATCCAGGGGGAATTCAGAGGAAAAAGTATCACAAGTCATTGCATACTAGTATCAACAACGTACTAATAACAGGCTTGAGTTATCAAATGCAAAATTCAAAATACCCCCAGGGTTATTGAATGGCCACAGTCCATTGAATTCTAGTGTCGATGTCTTGGATATAATACCTGACCAGTACCACGTCCTACAAACAGTCCTAAAAAGTAAAGCCTTCTACCCCGGAATGTATCACTGTTAACTCTGGAGGACTTAACACTGAAACCAGCGACTATTTTCCACTTCGTGTTCTCAAATCTGGAGCAACGGCAGTTTCTCCCACCATTATGAGGGAAACAGGAACTGTGACAGTTGATGGAAAGGAAGATAAAGAATCAAACTCACAAGAACTCCAGGTACCTGTCTGGTACAATCAATTCCTGGTACAAATTAGATATGCACAGTATTACTTCTAAAAACACTCTGTACATTAAGAAAATTAGATTCTATTCCTTGTAACAATAAGTCATTCTCATGAGTTGGAGGTTAATTATGGGGAGACACCAACCAATCCAGTGAAAAGTTCAGCTGCAAAACTGCATTTTGAAATCATCATTATAAACTACAAGAACCTGGAACGATTTTCCCCATTTATAAGCTTGCCATCTTCTAAATACACAAGCAAATGCACTTAAGTGTGTTTGTGTTCTTTTTCCTTTACTACAAAGTATCAAAACAAAAACAAAAACAAAAAAAACCTTAGACATGTGAGGCAGGGGAGGTGGCTCACTGGTAAGGCACTTGTCACAGAAGCAAGAGGACCTGAATTCAGATCCCCAGAACTCACTGAAAAGTCAGAAGGTGGACAGTGACAGGTAAATCCTGGGAGCTCACTGGTCAGCCATTCTAGCTGATTCAGTCATCAGCAAGTTCAGTGTGAAACCCTAAATCAAAAAAACCACATAAGGTGTGTGTGTGTGTGCGCACACACCCACACACACATGCACACGCACCCCCCCCACACACACACTCCTTTCTCCTTAAACTTGTATAGAGGTATACTGCATTTCCTAGTAAAATCCTAGTAACATTGTTTTCAGTGTAGACAAAGTGATGGGAACTAAGCAACAGGAAGAACTGGGATCAGGTTACCTGATTTTAAAAATCTAGGATGTGGGGAGACCATTCAAAACTCTGTGACACTGGCAAAGAAATAAGCCACACTCCAATGCAATAGCACAGAATGCCTGGAACAAGGCCAGGGCAGCACATGACAGAACTGACAAGGCTCAAGCTCAGTCCAATGGCGAAAGAGCAGTCTAGCCTACAGATGGAGCCCCCAGGAACAGAGAGGAATTCATTCCAACCTGGGAGGAATCGATCCCAACCTTATTCTCATACTTTTCTTAAAACAAAACAACTCAAAACAGTTCATACAATTCAACTTAAGTCATCAAACACTAAAGTTGGCAGGGACTGGGAGGCAGGGGATCCCTGGAATCTATCACTAGACACAGAGTTCCTGGTTTAGGTTAGAAGGAGGAAAAAAAACATAAAAAGAAAAACCAGGACACCAGGCTTTCACAAAGTTAAAACATTTTGCTCAGTGAAAGACTGTTAAGGAGATAAAGAGATAAAGCACAGACTGGGAGAAAATATTTACAAACCAGGGACCTGACAAAGAGCTGGAGTCTGGGATCTATAAAGAACTCTGAAAACTCAGCATTACAAAATAAACAATCTAATTAGAGCAAAAGATGAACAGATGCTTCACCAAAGAGGAGGGTATATAAATAGTAAACAAATACAGGAGAAGGTGTGTGACATCATTAGCCACCAGGGAAATGCAAATTAAAACCACAATGAGATAGCACTCCTCATCAGAATACACACACACACACACACACACACACACACACACACACACTGAGAAGGAAGTTAGGGAATAGATTAAAAAATGGCACAGCCACTCTGGACTGTTTGGGTGTCTTTACAAACACGCAGCTATTATTCTATAAAATAGAAATTAAGCTTGTGACGCTTCTCCCAAAGAAAAGAAAGCTTACATTTGCCAAAATCTGAACAGAGAGGGGTAAACAGGTAAACTATGGGATGTTTAAAAGGAACAATTATTATAAAATGACCCTAAAGTGATAAGCCTTTGAGAGGGAGAACAGATTCCTTGTGATCTTGGGTAAGGAGGTTTACAGTAAGGAGGATAATAGGTGAAGAGATATGGACCCACGCACTGGCCAGATGCTTCCTGAGGCAGCAATTTGCTGTTTGCCAAACTGTATTACAGTTTTACTAAGTGCTGGGGGTGGGGGCGCAGATATAGCATGGGATAGTGTAATTCCTTGTAACTGCTTGAGTCTGTGACTCCACAGTCTCTCGGGAATGAAGGGGGTTTTCTTTTTAATGGACATAAAAATATTCTAACAAGTAAATTAACTTCATGTCTTCTAGTAGGCTAGGCAGATGGCTTCTTGCAAACCACACTGCCTTGGTTACATCACCCAGACACAGGACATCTACTGCCTGTGCACTTCCACTTCATCGGAAGTCACAGCTCCAAACGAGGACTTAGCTCAAGTGTGCATGTAGATATGCCATCTCTAAGTTAAACTGCATTCTTAGCACAAGTTGCTATTTTAATCATAGTAGCTTAGGAACACATACGGTGGAAACAAGACAATAAACTAAAAAAAAAAAAAAAAAATCATAATATCTCATCAAAGTTACTGGCACAAACACATTTCTAAGCTGATTAGGGAGCTAAGTTCTGACAGGACTATTTGCAAGTAAAAGCAAGCCCACCCAAGACATCCCTACTGAAGGCTTGTTTGTAACGTAACATAAACACTTAATCTAGTGCTTACAACAGTTGCCTCTGCAGTCCTAGCATCAGGCAACAGTTAAAAATAGCCAGGCCAATCACAGTGGTCTGGCGGTGAATGGCAAGGAAATGTATCAAGCTGCAAAAGATAGAGAACAAGGCTGAGAAGGATCCTGGGACTCTTTGAAGCTGCGCACAGGCTCTGTGCACGTCTAATGTAAACAGTGTTGTCTCAATCACCTGCAAGAAAGACCCAAGGAGGCGGAGAATGTGTACGCAGTTCATTATTTTAAAATACAACCATAACATATACATTTAGATCACTTTTTTGTTTGTTTATTTTCAAGACAGGATTTCTCTGTGGAGCCCTGGCTGGCCTAGAACTCCCTCTGTAGACCAGGCTGGCCTCAAACTCACAGAGATCCTCCTGCCTCTGCCTCTTAAGTGCTGGGATTAAAAGTGTGTGCCACCACTGCTTGACGCAAATTTAGATTTCTATTAGTTGTAGTTAAGGAGGATTTTTCATATAATTAAACTGTTAAAAGAAAAAGAAAAAAAGATTATCCCCTTTCACCCCAAATACACGATTCGGTTTAAATCTAATACCAAATTTTGTCCCTTCTTAAAAAGTGACTGGATCAGCAACTCACAAACTAAAATCTCTCCAAGACCTCTTTAGAGTAATAGGAAGGTTATTTGTGCAAACCGGTATGAACCACTGCTGCACGGACTCCTTTGTCCAGTGGTCTCCTACACCAGTCTGGACGGAGAAGACAGAAGGACACTCCACTAACTCATTTTCTTTCTTTTGGCTTGGCTGTATTGGTTGCTTGCTGCTGCTGGGAATCACTGGCTAGGTAAAAGCAGGCAGCATGCAGCCATGCCTGCTGGCTTGGCTCTTTTCTGGAGGTGCTTGGCATGCTTGGGGACTTACCAACTATCTCAGGATCCCTGCAACATGTGGGTCCTCCTACCTACATCTAGGACTTTGGTGGTATTTAGAGAACGGGGGTTTACAATTCTGGAAAAGTTATGCTTGTGAGTTTAAGTGCACAAGGCAGTTTGCTGGCCGTTGTCAAACTCAGAATTAGGTGGGTTAGGTAGACCCCATTTATAGCAGTAATACCCCAGCTTAGACTCTTGAAGAATTAAAAGTTTCCAAATTCCCACTATTCACTAGGAAAAAGAATGGCAACATATTTACACAGATTGACATTTTCTTTAAAGAGACAGAATTTAAATTTCTTTAAATAGTGACAGAAAAGTGGTATGAACTTCCTTCCGGAGGGTTGGAGGGTGAGCCTTCTCTACTAAGGGCTTTGAGACAGTGAACAGCTAGCCTAAGAACCACAGTATGGGTCTTTTTTAAAAAATTTATTTATTTTTATATGTAGTGGTATTTTGCCTGCATGTATGTCTATGCGAGGGTGTCAGATCCCAGAGTTATAGATAGTTGTTAGCTGCCATGTGCGTGCTGGGAATTGAACCCGAGTCCTCTTGAAGAGCAGTCAGTCACTGAGCCAACTCTCCAGTTCCCCTAGTTTGGTTCTTATATGATGATGTCTCCTCTTTCTGTACTAGTAGATAACATTTCAAAGGTTTAATGTTAGGTCTCAAGCCCCATGCCTTGTTCAGAACTAACTAACTCACTCATTCATACTCATTCATCCTCCTTCCCTCCCTCCCTCCCTCCCCCCATTATTAAATACCAATGAAAAAAAATCAACTATAAAGAGCAACCTCCCCTCCCCACACACATACACACACACTAGGTGATCGATCAGCTTCTCCTTTGGTTGACTGGCCTTTCACCTGACTATGAACTGTGTAGGCCAGTGCGCAGGAAGATGCTCAGTGGATGTCAGCATCTGACACCTGCATCATGGAATAGCCCAGTGTGGTCCACAGTCTCCATCATGTGCCTGAGACATGCAGTGCAGTGAGGATGCAGGGCTCTCCTCTACACCTGAGCTTGTGACATATTCATGCTGCTGATGAGGAACCTGTAAGGTGGGGCAGGTTTGATTCTCTCTTAACTTAACAAGAAACATTAACTGGGATTAACTCGTTGCGTCTGTGCAAAAGCATTTGATAAACAACAACAAAATCTAAACTGAAAACCTGAAAACCTGGGTTTCATGCACTGTAAGCATAGTCTCCACCCACTACATGGGAATTCTCCACAAAGCATAAATCCTCCAGTGGAATTGAAAATGATCTGTTGTCTGGTATTTGTAACTGGCTAGTGTGGGCATTTACTGCTAGCAAAGGTGATCAGGCAAGTCCACCCACTCCCTGACCACTCACTACTTTTTCTTCAAAATAAACTGTAAAGTTTTGGGGCCGGCGGTGCATGCTTTTACCCCAGCATTTAAGAGGCACAGACGGGCAAATCTCTTGATTGTTCCCAGATAACCTTGTCAACCCAGTGAGCCCTAGGCTAGCCAGGGTGACAATATAAGACTGTCTTAAACAAAAGAAAAAAGAAAAAAAAAAAGCAAACCACCACTAATAAATTCTAAACCTTTCTAACCATTATAGCCTCACGACAAAACCTTAAAATTACTTAATCAAATGCTAACACTGTTTTGAAATTGTACATCACTGTATAGGACACGATTTCAGCTTCTTACGCTAGGGGAGAATGGCATTTTCAGGCCTTTCTATATTGTTCAGTAAGACTGTAGATTTCCTGTGAAGATGCCCTGGACCTTTTCTGTTAGACTTTACTCCTTGTTATCTGGGTTCTATAATTAAAAAGAAATGCACTTTTTATCACTTCTAAATACATTAAGCAATTCAATTAAGTTATCCGTCTAAACCTTAAGGAGATCCTTACGGAGCTAGCTTGCCTGAGTGAGTAGTAGGGAATGATTTGTAATTAGCATGTTAATTTCGTCCGTAAATAGGAAATTATGAAACTCAGGGTGCTGAAGAGGGTTCTAACGAGGAGGTTTACACCAGTACCTTTGTCATCTCATTGACAATCAATTCTGACCACAGAGCAATGTTAAATGAGATAATACATTAGGGAGCGCTTGGAGAAGTGTCTGGCATGTGAACATTCGATGCACATGAATGCTTTTTACCACTGACTGAAAACAAAACAAAACCAAAACTCCATCTGACTTCATCCCTGGTTACTTGGAAAAGTCAAGTTAAAGGCTACAACAGAACCTGAACTTCCCATGTAGGACTCTCCAATGACCACACTGAATAGAAACTTCAGATCCCCATGAAGACCCTGCCCGTGGAGCCTGGTAAGAAAACCCACTGCTCATTAACTCATCTCCAGTTGCTTGGACCCATTTCGCTCGCTTGCCATCCTGATGTTCCGGCCTGCTCGGCCTGTTCCTGCTCCTAGACAGACACGGTTTTATGTTCCGGCTCCTATGGAAGAGATGTCCTCTTCCACAGACTGTCTCTCCTCAAATGATCATGTGTCACTACAGCCTAGAGAGAGCATGGGGGACAGTGCTGACGAAGTGTGGATTGGCACCAGCAAAGATTTTGAAATGTGCATCTCAAGTCGATAAAGCTTGCTGTAGGTGAGATCTTGAACTCCCAAAGCTGCTACCTACACAAGGAGGGCAACCTGGACTTTACCAGAAACGTCTCCAGGCTCAGTCTCTGTGCAGAGGGAGAAGCAGTATTTATCCACTAAAGCAGAGGGGTAGTGAAGGGTACTTACAAAGTGGTGCTTACAAATAATTCCTGAACAAACTCAGTGAAGAAGAAAAAAACAAAAACAAACAAACAAAAAAACCTGCCTTAAACCCTGGAAAGAACTTGGGGGGAAAAAAAACAAAAACAAATAAATAAACACAAAAATCTTTCAAGCCACTCTTTTCAAAGCAAAATTTTAGCATCACCTGCATTTTACAAGTCATTTACATGATGTTGCTGCCACACAGTCACTTGTGCTGGATTACATAACCAGTGGGAAAAAAACTCATTCTCTTGGGAATTTCCAGAAGTCTGTCGCAGAGCCAAAATACACTGACCTTGAATACATTGTTCTTGAGCAGAGTGGATGTACTGCACGCTCAGTAGATGTTACTGCCTTGTACTGAGCGCACAGCACTGAATGCTCTCATACTCAATGACCTGACGGAGATGCTAGGGAGAAGAATACATAATTTTTAATCTCATTTAAAATGTATTATGCACTCCCAGAGTACTTAAGAGAAACTACTCTTCTGCTCTTCGGGGTTTGCTATCTATTCATCAGAAGACAGACAGCTGGTTTGGGGGCTGGTAATGGGTTTTTCCATTGTTTGTGAAAGACAGGGAGCTACGGATATGCTAACTTCCACAGTGGCTACAGAGACCAGTCATACGGAAAAAAGGTCACTACCAGAGACCTGCTGCATGTGACGCACTGGCTCACACTTGAAGGCCACTATTGAGGCCTCTGGGAAGGAGGTCTGGTGCCATGGGAGTGGAGAGGTGAGCGGCAACAGGGTGAGCTAACTTCCTCATGCCATAGGACACACATGGGGCTAAGGGAGGACACTGTTCAGAGACAGAAAGCCAGGCAAAGACAGCATACAGACAGAAAGCAGGACCACGTCAGTCCACTCCTTCCCTCTGAGAAGGCCCGTCTTCCCACTCCTCATCAAGGAACCCACACATAAAAGAGTCTATGAGCCACTAGCCAAACTGGGTTTCTGTACCATACAGCCAACGTAAACACTGAGTAAACACCAGCCCCTCTCTGGGTCTCAGTTTTCTCATCTATAAAATGGATCTGTAGTCAGGCAACTTCCAGACAAGGACAAGTGAGTGACTATGAACAGCTTAGAGAAGGATTGTAGAAAAGCAGCAGTTAACACAGGCAGATGGGCAAGGCCTGTAGCTTTCCATCTCTTTCAATGGCTCTTGCGTGAAACTGGCCATGCGCTCCACTAACTAGTGATCTCAGGACCCGTGTCTGCTTCTGGTTTTCTCTACCAGATGAGCCCAGAACCAGCTCTGACTGCGTTCTGTGCTCTTGCTGTAGCGTACCTAGCTGTCATAAATCAGGTACTCAATCCATGCCTGCACACACAAAGCAGTGGCATCTGACTTCATTCATATTCACACTGGAAAATCTACTTCCTTTCTCCCAGTTTCTGGCTACCAGTCTCTTCACATGTGGCCACACTCGAGCCTCCAGAGAACGTTGTCGGCTGTCTCTCAGAAAACATACACGGTAATCCCAAGCTGCTGCTCTCTCTGTGGCCAGAGCGGACATCTGCAGTCCTGGTGTGCACCTGAGCTCTCTTCCTTCTGCTAACATATTGTTCTCTCCATCAGCCGTCAGCCACCAGTCGTCAAGCTGCACAGGGTCCACCTCCCTGTGCACTGTGCCTCCAGCCTGTGCTTTACTGCTAATGCCCCAGGCGTGGGTAGCTATACCCTGTCCAGCATGACTTCATCCAGACTGCTACAATGGCCTGGAGAAGCTGCCAGTTCCATCCCTGAGATGTTCTGCAAGAGATTCAAAAGCCACCTGCACCCCAGACATTTGCCACCATCTCTCCTCACTGCAGGGGGATGCTAAGGCATTCTTGTATGGGTCACACAGAAGGCTGTATCCTAAATGATCCGCTTTCTTTCTTGAGGCCTCTAGAAGCTCACACCCTCCTGTCCTCCAACTGATGAAAACTAAGTTCAAAATAAGAATCTTTTCTCCTTGGGGTTTGTAATAGGGCTATTGATAAGCTCTATGGTAGAATGCTTGCCTGAAGACCTGGATTTAGGCCCAGCAACATATAAACTGGGCTGCGTGTCACCTGCCTGTGATCTCAGCCCTCAGGAGGGAGAAGCAGAAGGATCAGAAGTTCAGGTCATCCTCAGGCTGCATAGGACGTCATGAATACTAAAGACCATGTCCACCCACAACCTACCCCTTGCCCCCTAAAACTGGAGAAAGGCTCCTTATTGTTCCCCACTTTTAACCTTGTAAGGCACATTTACCTAGTCTCTTTAAGCTTGAGTCACATGGAGGAAGGAATGGTCCATTTAAAGCAAACCAGAGGGAGCAGCTCCAAGGAGTGCCTGCCTCCCTTCTGGGGCAAGCTCAGAACCCAAACAAAGGCCTGATAGGCACTTTGGTGTGTTTTGGAACACTGGCCCCTCCTGGCCCCCTCCCACCCTCCTGCTGCTGCGGTGGCACACATGGGCTGGCACAGCACCCTGGGAAAGAGACCGCAGCCCTCCCTGGCGCCCGGTGATTATAGGGCAAGGCTGAAAGCAGCAACAAAACCGAGAAACAAAGCCTTCTGTGAAACCAGAAACCACAGGAGGTCACAAAACCAGCAAGAACTTAGAAATCCCAGAAGCCCTTTGGTGAGAAGTTCCTCTAAGCACCTGTGTCCAGCTCTGAAATGGGCAGCTTGGCACATACCAGAAACGACAAGAGTACCAACCAGGCTCTCCTCCAGGAAGACCAGTCTAAGGCGTGATGGTTTAAGATGTTTGCCTATTAGGTTCATCAGCAGACTAACATGACAGACGACAACTGCTTTCAAATCATTACTAAGGCAGACCATGTCATTACATACGGCATACACCATACATGTGGCATTAGGCAAGTGCAGGTGAGGGAGACAATGCCAATGGTTAAGTGAGGGTGGACATTTACACATATACATGTGGTCTTCGACAGCTACAGGCTCAAGAATGGGCTGGGTAAGCAGCTCTTAAAAGCTCTATGGAATGTGGGATATTACGTAAACACAACTCCACTACAAACTATAGCCTCTCTTTTTGAAAGAAACCTCTCTCTTGCCCACTAGCCCTATCCTTCTAGGAGTTTAAGGGAAAAATCACCTAAAGAGAAAGCCAGAGCCAGTCAAGAGCTGCCCAAAGGGTGTGCAATTACATGTGATTTAGAAAGTCTCTGTATGATTAAAGGCAGAAAGACGGCTGAGTACTTGGCACCGGCTTGAAACTGTGCTTAAGCAAGCACTCTTTCAACTCTCTGTCCTCTTCCTCCTGGCACACAGCTCCCTGATGGGCACTAGGTTGTTCAGCAGGGCAGTGGCTCTCCAGGTGTATTTGCAGAGCTGCAGGGGTGCTAGGGAATTTCTCAGGCGTGCAGCCTGGAACCTGCAGAATGACTCAAAGCTCAGGACTGGGATCTAATCTGGTGACCCTACGCAAGTCTCGAGGGACTTTAAATGGAAGCCCACAGCATCAGCTCCATGCCAGCATCCCAAAAGCTTCCCTTGATCACAAAGCCAGTGCTGTTTGAGGCTTTCCTATATTAGACCAACTAAGCATGCCGCCTCCCCTAAGAGTTTCTACCACATGTATGGCTTTTGAGCACTCTGAAGGAGACATAATTGTGGTAGTAGCAGTGGTAGGTAGCCCAGGCCAAGACTAAAGAAGAACCGCGCATTATGCCCTGATCCCACACCTGCTTGCAGAAGGTTCTTACCGGCTTTCCAAGTACTCATGCCTCGTCCCACTCCCAGAAAGGGTGATTCAGTCTGTCTGAGAGGAAGGGAGGGAGAAAGCCCAGTCTTGGCACTGAAAACACCCCTGGAGTGATTATAACGTGAAAACAAGTTTAGATCTGTTACATTCTGTCACTATAGCACTGTGCAAACAGATCAGGCAGGGCTCCAGGGCACAGAGGGGAATGAGGAGAGGGAGGCCTCCTTCAAAAACCTAGCCTAAGTCAGGTGTGTATGTGGGAATCACCCAGCTAGGGCGAGCACTGGGGAAGGCTTGGCACAAGTCACTAGAGAGGTTCCTTTTAGAGGGCTCAGGCTGGGACGGAGGCAGGTGGTACTCTCCCTCACACATGCCCTAGGTGGAGATGGGACTTAGCCCAGACTGTTGAGGTAGTGTGTATGAAGTGGGCCAGGGAGACCCTGATCCAGCTTCCCTGGTCTAATAGCCAACAGCCAGCTGGAGCTCCCATGTTCTCTCCTTTTTACATCTACCCATTTGAATTGTAACATAATGAGGTCAATCACTTTGATATATTTAGATATGAAATGCTATTAAATATGTTGAAATGATATTAAATATGCTCACACTGTGTGTGGGTATCACTACCAACTACCTGTAAAACTTGCAGAAACTCAACACTACACTGTCTGCCCCAAACCCCAGCAGTGACTATTCTGCAGCTGCTGGCTTGGCTCTGTTCTAGTAAAACCACTGACTGTGCCTTTGGGTGGCTGGCTATTTAATTAGCAGAATGACCAGAAGGTCCATCCACATAGTATCCCCACCCCCATTTTTACAGTTGAACGTTATTCTGGATTTTAAACAAAACTATTCTCAAGTATAAAATCCCAATCCACTAGTCGAGTTTGGGGATTTTTACAACTGCAAACAGATGTCATGATTCTTCTGTGAAGGATGACGGCTTCGTTGAAGGTAGTCCTGATTTTCAATCTCTGCCTTTTGTTCTGGCCCCAGATTTAGGCCAGTGGAACCCGAGTGTATAACCTGAATTCCAGGTGCAGGTGCCAGACAGAAGAAACAGGCACTTCGGAGCTGTAAAGAAGGCACGCCGTTGACCTGAGGAGGCTGAGGAAGCACCCTGAGAGCTTCAGCGGATGCAGCTCCCCACCTGAGACCCTCTCCTCTCCGCTGGAGTGTGAGCATGATGTCCATCCAACCCACAGCCAAATTCTTCAGTCCTCCTGAGACTGGTCAAAAGTCATCCTGACTGAGTCAAGCCAGATGATAGTGAGGGATTTATTGACTGAGAACTGAGGTAAACAAAACACAGCCCAAAACTGGTTTCCGGGCTTCTACTCCGGGGGCCAGTGACTCCTCGTGCCCCATTCCCCACTGTAGCAGCCACAGGGCTGGCTTCCCTCCTGATCTCAAGCTGGCTTTAGACACCCATTTCAGCCCTATGCCTCTGCTCTATCCATATTCAAGGAGTTTGTTTCTTCTTAGAGCCACCAAAGTTCTCAACCTGGCTGGGCTGTGAACTTTGGCCATAAGGAAACACTGATGAGCTCATGCCACCTTAACCTCTTCTTAAGGGTGTGCCTGCTGTACCACACAGGTACAGGAGCCTTCAAACAAAAAATCTAAGTACTACGTGCAAAAGAAAATGTCCATCTATGCCCTTCTAGGCTCTCACGGTTTAGAGGATACTGCAAGTTGATCTGAGTGTCAAGTTTCCACATGCTGCTTGCTTGGGCTGTCATTTTAATTAGAGAAATAGGCAATGTATATGTCATCTGATTTTCCTTTTACTTGGGAAACTGACTTGTCTCACATGATCATTCTTCTTTACCTAGGCAGACGTTCACAAAGTTGAACTTCCCAGGAAACAGCAGCCCTTGTTCGTCTTTTAGTTGGGTAGGTGTTTGCCCAGCCCCCAGCGTTGTCTAGATGGGTTCATATGCATGAACCATTGAAATATATCTGAAACCTGAGCAGACTCAAGTACAACAATAAAATGCATGGGGTACAGAAGCCAGGGGGATGTGTGTGTGTGTGTGGATCATCAAAGTTCCCATACTGCAAACAATTTCTAATTTCTCACAGCTACTCAGATGACCAGAAATAATTTAAAAATCCAAATCAGTATTCCTTCCAATAGATGAGCCCGTGAGTGTGAGATAGGCTTCTGTAACTCTGATGTTCCTGTAGGAGTCTACATGCGTGCACGTTAAACAGGAGCAAGCTGCGCCACAGTTCCTGATGGTGCTATCCAGCCAGGGAGAGAGAAAGGCACTCAGCCTTCAGCATCTTCCCCATGGAAAGCACGGGATGTGTGAGCACCTGTCACCATCATGTGTTTGATTTTTGTCAGGCCTTAAGTTTACTGTCAGTCCTGGGTCCCTGCCCATCCAAACCACACCAGTCTCCCTTCACTCTGACTCTCCATAAACCCTTATTGGTTTCTATATTAATCCATGACAAAAATGATAGCTGGGCATGGTGATTTACACCTTTAATCCCAGGGTTTAGGAACCTGGGAGGTAGAGACAGGAGGAACTCTTGAGTTTGAGGCCAGCCTGGTCTATAAAGTCAGTTACACAGCACACAGAAAATTCATGGTGAGACTCTTTCTCAAAAAAAAAAAAAAAAAAAGGGGGGGGGGGGGGGGGGGGCAGGGGGTATGGCTAGAGAGATGGCTCAGTGATCAAGAGCAGAGGACCCACAAGGCAGCTCACGGCCTTTAACAGTTCCAGGGAATCTGACACCTTCTTTTAGACTTCCTGGCACCAGACAGACAGGCATACAGGCAAAATAAAATATCCATACACCGTTTTTGAAAATTAGAAAGTTCTTCTTTTCCCAGGAAGACTCTAGAAATTAATTAACAGCCGTAAAAAATTTACAAATCTGATTTAGCATTTCTTAAGTTTGCATAAGATTTATTTCACAAATTTGTTAAGTCAAAGGATTCCTTATAGATGAGCACCTGTAAGCCTTTGCATTTCAAAAGCTTTCGATCATTACACAGATGCCGTGCAGTCCTATCTTACAAAAATCCATGCACTTAGTGTGAGAAAAATTCTGTTTGTTCACAGTCTGGAGGTTTCTCTGGAGAGGAGCTCGGGGCTGTGTGTGTGAGCACAGAAGTGGTACATTTATTCTCTCTGAGCTCAGCCCTGTAAGTTGATCTATCCCTCACCCTAACTGCTGCAAAGGTACCACCGGATGGGGAACACTTGAGCTACTCTCTTACTGTTGGAAAATATTAAATGTTTCCCTGCCTTTCTTTTTTTAAATGCCAGTATCTCAGAAGAAGGAAGGAGGGAGTCTGTGGGACGGCTTGGACACCAGTAACTTGATTAGCGTGTGGCTGGTAAACAAAGAACACCGTGCACTCTTTAACAACCGCCAATAATGAAAACAAAGAAGCCAGAAACCAAAGCTCGACCTTGACCTGAAGGTTTTCTACTCTTTTATTTCTGAAAATGCTCAAATTTCTTACATAAATTGTTGCCTATTCATAAATGAACTGCCAAGCAAGTCTGGGATTCACACCTTCCCGGAAACACAGGGCTCCCACAGGTGATCCCTCTGGGCCTGCATCTATGTGTAACATTAGTTTTTGAACATCAATATGCATCTGTCTTTGGCTCACTCCTACAAACTCTATTCTTGGTTCTTTCCTCATACTGAGGAAACATGGCATGTACCCATCAACATCGTATCTATATGGAGTCTTCTCTAGTCAGAGGAACCTCGGAACCCTGAATTGAAATTGTCCACGTGGACAGAAAACGAACAGATGGATGGAGCAAAGACACACCACAGTGCCATGGGTACCTCTGCACACAGTGATAACCTAGTGCTTACCAGCAATGCCACCTCAGGGTCAGCCTCTAAATAAAGTGACGAGTAGCCAGGCTCAAACTTTAAACACTCAAATAGACTGGCAGGGGGGCCTGGGATGACACAACTAGGACTTCTCATGTGACAATTGGTCACCCTCTTGCTCTACCCTAATGCATGTAGTACATAACTTGGTACTCTGAAATTGCGTCTGGACCACCATCACCAAAGGTACTTGAAACAAAAACAAACAAACAAAATCAATGCCCAACCTATCTCTTCCTCTGACTTTCTATCCCTAGAGACGGTCAGTGAGGCCTCAGTCTGGCCCACCATTAATTCTAAAGAGGAAGCCCCATGGATGTGGATTTGGGCTGAGATTTTCTCACGTGTGGAAGGCACTTTCAGGTAGACCTCTAGCAGCATACAGATCCTGGGTGGGGCTGGTAGGGATGGAACTTGAGATGCACAACAGCTCACACTGACAGCAGTTGCTGAGTTATCCTGAGAGCCCATGAGATCCTGAGGCCACCCCAAGACCACAGACACCAGAAGGGAACACAGAAGAATGAACCACCAAGCAGAAGGGGATGAAACTCCTGAAATACCACTGTGAAGAAACCGTGGGAGAGAATACCCCTGACCATGTACCATTAAAAAATAAAAGACATAACCACTATGGCTAATGGATATAGGCTTGCTGCTAGAATATCTGGAAAAAGGTGAAAAAAAAGAGTCAAATTCCCAGGCAAAACGAGACATAGAAAACAACCAAGCCAGCAGTGTCTCTTAAATGAAACAGCCAATAAGTTCCTGCTGTATCTTGGTCTAATTAAACCCTTTTCACAAATGCCAGCAATCAATAAAAAATTATTTCTTATTCAATTTGGGCTTCAGTTTTAATTACTAGAAGTGCGACATGCTGTGACTCTGAGAGGATCTGATCTGTTGGACATACTTCTTTCTAAGCCTAAAAGAGAGAAATGAGGATGGTGTGTGCTTCCTTTCCTTATCCCCTGTGGCACTGTGGCCAGACGAGGGACTTAAAGAGCCCCTCAGTGCAGGTGAGGGCAGATAACCCGAGCCTACGCAGAAAAAGCATCAGAGGAAGCCGGGGCACGGGGGGGGGATACAAGGTAACATTCATTCATTCTTCCTCTCAAGAAAGATCTTACACTCATGAGAGCAAAATGTGTGGGTATAGTAATGTGTGGAGGGACTATGTTATTTTAGTAATATCCAGTGTGTCCTTTTATGGATATGTCAGCTACAAGATGCACAGGACAGACAGCTGTTTGCTTACAAACAAAATGTTAATAATCTCCACTAAACTGGATGAAGTATTTACATATTTAAATTTGCCCCCCCCCCCGCTTTAAATCTGAAGATGTCTGTAGCAAAGAGACTAAGCCTAGATGGTCCGTCCAGACAGCACACACACTACTAACATCATATAGGTTGAGGAGATTGTATTTATGAATACAATGAGTATGTATTTAGGAACACATACACATGCATACACTCACACACATGCTTTCGTGCACATATAAAAACTAATGAAAAAAACCCCATAAATGTTTTGTTGCTGTCCCGCCACCCAAGACAGGGTTTCTCTGTGTAGCCCTGGCTGTCCTGGAACTCACTGTGTAGACCAGGCTGGCCTTGAACCTGGAGCTCCGCCTGCCTCAGCCTCTCAAGTGCTGGGATTAAAGGTGTACACCAGCACCACCCGGAAAAAACCCACAAATTTTAAAGACAATGAAGAGATAATGGGAGAAAAGGAGAAATGGGAAATGTGGAATTAATTATAATCTCAAACAATAAGACATTTTTAAAAAAGAGCTAAAATAATAGGAGATGGAGTAAACATAGTTTTATTTTGTAATAAACACTGCCATTTCACCTTGTCTAGATATCTTAATGCTGAGCGCTATGAGAGGCTATGAGAGGCTGGGCTGTGTGCATTCGCTTTAAAATCTGATTCCTCTTGCATAATGCCACAGTGTGGAAAGGGCAGCAAACTGTTTACCTCACAAAAGGGATTTGGAATCAATAGAAATCAAAATTATTAAAGATCTCAAAGAGGGGCATGATGGCTCATGTTTATACTCCCAGCTACTGGAGAGGATGAGGCAGGTCTTTGGAGCCCAGGAGTTTGAACTCAACCTGGACACCATAGGGGGGGAATCTATCTCATGACAACAAAAGGAAACAAGATGGTGCCGAAGAGACAGCAGAAATTCCTGGACACACAAGCTCGGTTAACGGACTAAAGGATGAGCAGGAGAGAGACAGCACAGACAGGAGCTTTTATGCCTCGACTGGCCCCCAAAGCCCAGAGTCCTCTAGCAGATGCTTGAAAAACTGGCTGGTCTGTCTTCCTATCAACTCAAAGCTTACCTCATTGCCAGAAGGCACAAGGCACCCATCTAGCTGTGTGAGCTGCTGTCCACAGATGGAAGAACTCTGGGAATTTCTATTCCTTGGCAGCATTTGCCAGAACACATCACCCCACACACAAATATTCAAGCGATGCTGAGGATTCTGACTTAGGAGGTGAGACCCAGCATTCCCCACCTCTTCCCTAGCCTAATGGCACCAACAGGGGGCACCCTAACCTGCAGGGATGCTACGCCCACCACCACAGCAAACCCAACAGACTCAAGGGAGAAATGCTCACAGTCTCTACCTTGGCAGCCACCTATTTTAACTAAGAATCAAAGATATTAATACACTAAATCCTATTGATTTGTTTTACCGTGACAAGGAGAAGATGCAAGAGGACTGCTCTGCTGGTAGCAGTTGACTGTCAACAATAAAACTATTTTCTGAGTTATTCACAACTGTTAAAACTCATCATATTTTTCCTTTTAAGAGCCTTTTGAGGAAGGAAAATAAACTTTTTGGTTTCAGTTTCTCAAAAATCTGAGGAAGATGTGAATAACAATTCAAACAAAGCCCAACCAGTTAAATACCTCCTGAACGGAGGCATGCTTCATCTCCAGGGTGTAACCCCAAACAGAGCCATGGCATGGAATCAGAGGAGCCTGGTCAAGAACAGGAGCGGGAGGAGCAGGGGAGGGGGAGGAGAGGGGAAGCATGGAATCAGAGCTAGCATGGTCAAGAACAGGAGGGGGAGAGGGAGAGAGAGTGGGGGCGGGAAAGTGCACACAAGAAGAAAAAAAAAAATCTATGCCCCAAACCCACTGGTATCTCATCTAACCCAAGAAAAACAATCATGCCAGAGCCATTCCTCCCAGAGAGTAGCTATTAAGCGATTACATTAAGAATGCATGTAAAACGTAGCTATTTATAGCTAATGATCCAGAGAATGCAAAGAAAACAAATATGGATGAGAAAATAAATGAATCCCAGTGAACCATGAGAAACTCCTATCTGTTTTTCTAATTGCTGGCCAGGTCTCACTAGGAGGGTGGACAGCCTACTAGGCAGGAGGCATGGAGGGTGTGTCCACACGGTTCCACTCTCACACCAGGTGGCCCTGGAATAATGTGGCCAGCTAGATCTGTTGGGTCTTTCTAGAAATAGGATTATGAATTTGTGACTTGGGTAAATAACTTCCTGTTGATATTTTTTTTTTCAGAGTAAGGTAAATTAACAGAGTAACTGAGGCGACTATGAATTATAGGTAAAGGATGATCATGGCACTTCAAGACGGTCATGCTCTAATGCCTTCAAGAATAATCAAAATGCTCACTTTCCACAACAGGTACAAGTGAATGCTGTGAAAATTTTAAAGAGAACGAAGAAGGTGCCACAGAGATGTCAAGTTGGATCCTTGCGACCCAAAGACATGACTAGTCAAGCAATATATTATTCAGTCCCCAAGACTACTCAAATCACACATCTATCAACAAGGGCAGGCCTGCTTCTGGGTCTGCCAGTTCAGAGTCACTACAATGTTTAGTATGATCCTCTGGTGACAAACTGGTGCTGGCTCCCCTGTTCTGGTTGTGACCAAAGCTCAGAGATGTTAATTAAGCAGCTTACACAAGGTATCACAGAGGCTTTCTGCCAGGAAGGCAGAGTTCCTTCTGTTTCAAGGAAGAGAGAAGGAGAGGGCAATTTCATTCTGAGCTAAAAGCACTAATGGTCCCCTAAATGCGGCTCTTGATGTGCTAATAGACAATAAATTCCCCCTTTCCTCCAAGGAAAAGTTTGTCTTTAGAGGTTCCTGGGGCTGCAGGAGTCACCTGTTCACACCCCATGAGAAGTTAGTTTTTCTAGGCTGTTGGAACACCTGAAAGGCATAGTGTTTCAGTCACATGATGACTTGTGCACATATGAACTGACAATATGTAAGTGTATGATTTTATTGCGGAAAAGATAAAAAAGGATGAAATGATGCTCTTCTTCCAATGAGTCTAAGTTCTTGCTAAATCATTCATAAAATTGGAATTTTCGAAATATGTACTTCGCCCTTATTTGGTCAAAGCGTAAACCCAGTAAGCAGAAAATTGAGGGGAGTTGAGAGGTAGGAATTAGAACAAAGATAACTGGAAGTGGAGCCCTTGCTCAGTGAAGCTCGTGGGCTAAGAAAGGGATTTCTAGGGATTTGGAAAGCCCGATGAGACTAAATTCATCACCTGGGTGATGTGACAGTTCATTACTGTTGAATTTAAGCCTAAGAAATAGCGGATTAGGGGACTTCTGGTTTAAATGGAAAGCTCTTCAGGTTTGTCTTTAAGACTAAAGATGCCCTTACTCCAGCCTCTCTTTTCCCTAACATGCTGCTCCAGATCCAAACCACCTCAAACCGCCTTCCTCCCCGCCCCAGCCACTGAACCAAACCTGAAGCCCCTCTCTCGAGGCGTACCACATGCGTGTTCACCACACACCCTGTAACACAGCAATATCCACTTGTTAGACGACCCCTAACTGGATCACCAAGGTCTTGAGGGTGGTCACTGAGAGTGATCCTGGGGTCCACAACTAAGTTCCAGTGTGTGCGGGCAGAAAGAGTGAGATGTCCCCATGTGGGGAGGAATTGCTATAAGGCTGGGATGTTGCAAAGACTCTGGCTGAATGAAAGACCAATCCAGACCACAGGGATGATCACACACTAACACTAGATGTTTCTCTCAAGTGCTTTCACCTCAAACCCCAAGTGCCTCCTTCCCACTTCTCTGTTGTGGCACGATTTGTGGGTTTCAGAGGGAGGTGGGGACAGAGAAGAGCACATCACACAGGAACAACATTTACAGCCATCCCAGAACAATGATAGAGATGTCCAAGGTCCTGGAATTATGCAATAAAAGCAGATCTTCTGGATAAACAAAAAAATTCATTATGCTCACACAATGGAATACTCTTCAGCCACGAAAAGTAATTAAGTCCTGCTACAGTGTGGGCAAGGCAGGCATAGGAACACTGCTTATGATCACATTTATTTAGAGCATACAGAAGAGGTGAAGCTACATAATGCAGTCTGGGGTTTGCCGGCTGCTTTAGAGAACGGGGTAACAGGAGGCACTATGACGTGGGTTTCCTTCTGGGTTGATAAAGCTATTTCAGGATTAGGAATGGTGGTCACCCAACACTATTGACATACTAGATATCACAGAACTGTTCAGTTTCAACACCTAGCTAATGTTCTATGATTTTTACTTCAATAATTATTTTTTAGCATGACTTCTGCCATATGCATCCTAATGAGACTTTAAAGAGGTGTTTAAAAGAGGGGGTCTTGACACACATGAGCATGCACCATAGAAACTCACCTCCAAGGTCTTGTCACCTAAAAATATGCCCTGCAAAGGTTTTAATTGGTTGAGCGTTTTCTATCATTCTGTTATCTCTAAAAATACTTTGCAACATTCACACCACGTCTTTATTCCTGTGTTGAACAACTCTACATATAATGAGGGCCGATGACCCTTGTTCAGGAGAAGGCCCCAGCACTCCCATGTATATATACACCAACATTCCATGTGTGTGAAGAACCAAAGTTTTAGCACATGAATAATTTATTTTTACTTTCAAAAGTTCTGGGAGCATATATATGTGATTGTGTGTGTGTGTGTGTGTGTATGTATGTACATATATATGACACACACACACACACACACACACACACACACACACACTAGAATAAAGGTGATATAACAGAAAAAAAGGAGAATAACAACTATGGAAATACCCACCAAAGCTCAACTGTGAATATTTCTCTATTCCATTTTAAATGACACCGTTTTAGATGACTTTTGCTGATTAATAAGGAGGAAAGTTATATCCCAGCAAAGACACAAAAGCTTCAAGTAGTGAACAGCTAATCCCAGAGTGAAGAGGTGTAGGCTGAAGGAAGACGGGTGTTAAATATGCAAATGAAGTGTCTATTTATTGCTAATGCAGACACCAGGAGAACAAATCAGATGCAATGCACCAAGCGTTCTCATCAACATTTGCCTTCTCCAGAAGAGTCAACAATCTAGACCATGCACACATAACAGGTCTGTCTCCTGAGCACCTAAGAAACAACATGTGTGCTCTAGAAACACACACCGTCATAGAAAGCCAGAGCCAGGCTCACCTGAGACACAGCTCTGCAGAATGAGTAAGAAGGACCGCTCCCCTTCCATGAGCATGGAAGCCAGACTCTCTAGGCTGAGTGGGTCCCAAGAAAGTAAGAATCTGCACACTGATGCTCTACACCCATCTCTCCGTTATCTAACACCTGACGAGAGGAGACCATTGAGAATGTACACCACTGTAAGGGGCTTTCATGCGTTTCAGCTAAAAAGCAAACGACACCTCTCAAGGAAGGTTGAGTGACAGCTTCCTTTCCCCTTTTATTACTATAGTATTCTTTGTTTGGACTGTTTCAAAGAATGATAATCAGAAAACACAAGAAATGTGCCTTCTTACATAACACTATCAAACTGGGCAGGGACTCAGCATTCCCAAAACAGAATCTACATCTAAGAAAAAAAAAAAAAAAAAAAAAAAAAAAGACTTAAAAAAATAAAAAAAACAAAACAAGACAAAGGAAGCAGGGAGGAGGACCCGACATACTCTGGTATCACAAGTGATGCTATGTGGCCTTCCACGCTTGGTCAAGACTGACCTTGGCAGGCACCACATGTCTGCAGTCCCGCAGCATCACACACTCAGCTCAGCCGGAGACAGACAAGTACCATGTAAATGGTCAAAATGTTCAAGTCTCGCAGTAAATAATGGCACTTACATTACAGCTATCGTTATAAAAATCTGTAACACTTCAAGAGACCATTGTGGAGCTATTAAAAAGATTTTGCATTCAGTTTTCAAGATGATTTAGGCAGAGTGCCACGGCTACAGTAATTACTTTATTTATCGCTGTGTAAACGGACCTTAATGCTTCATTAAAAAAGAAAAACCGATAGTGCTCCCATGCAATAGCCGAGCAAAACATGGCAGCAAAGGCAGTGGTCCTGCCTGCAAACACTGGTCATCCTGGCCATTAAGTAAGTCACCACATACTGTGGGGCAGGCAGTTAGACTGCCGGAAAAATCAGAAGCTAGCAAGGTTAGGATAATCTGTCAGACTAACTGTGGCTGAACCTCAGATAGCCAAAGCGGACAGTTCTTTCATTAACAGGTTGTGGGCACTTGTAACTTTTAGACTTGACACAATATTACAAACAAAGAATGTATCAAGAAATTGGAAGTGGCTTGAAAAATATTCATTTAGACCCAGCACATTGTTTCAGACACTGAGAAAAGTTTTACAAAAAAGAGAGGGGGGAGGGGAGGGGAGGGCCACCAAGCCTGATAACCTAAATTCAATTCTTCAGCCTCACCTGGTGGAAGGAGTGAACAGACCGTCCTCTAATCTCCACGGGTGTGCCCCGACATGTGTGCCCACACATGTACACATAACTCACGCACACTAAGTCAGTAAAGATGAATAAATTTAAATATTGTAGTTGTCATTGAAGTGGTTAATAAATCTGGTGACATACATGCATAGCAACAATTTCCAGGTCCTTACTCGTGCTGGCAATTTTGCAAGGGCACGGGCTATTTCTATAGCACCCCACTGCCATAGAAGACGTGTGCATCAGACAGAGGAGGGGAGGCTTCTACGGTGGCACAGGGGTCCTGTATTTTTCCACATCAAACGAAATCACAGTGGTGCTTTGGCATGCACACCCACAGCTACCAAGAAATCGGAAAATATACAAAACCATCCAAAATAATACACAGAAACCAGACTGTCGTTAAAATGACGGCAAACATCCAGGGGGTTAGGCTAGTGGTCCAGTCCTTTCTAGGGTGCCCGAGTGCCACTCTGTATAAATAGAGCATGACTCTAAGTCACAAACACCTGCATCAAGATGCCAATGACAATGCTCCAATTAGGGCCAAGCTGGTTAGGCACTCTGCATCATGTTTTCCAGCTGTGAGAAAGGAGGAAATGCCACCTCTCCCTGTGTGTGTGCACACACCTACACGCACATAATGGATGCTGTTAACAAAGATTATTCCATTGAGAGAACTTATTAGTAGATATGGAGTGATGTTGGAACAAGGACGAAAGTGCTGGTTGGTAAGAAATAGCCTTTTCTGAAGGAGAAGCGCGTGCTGTCATGCTCCCTTTATATAAGCACTCCAATTCCCTATGGCTTGAGAGCAACTGTGCTCCATCAGCGTGCCATTACTCTAAATGCAGCATCCAATGGCAAGTAGCCATCTGTACGTTTTTCCTGCCTCCCATCCCACAATACAGTAAATGAAATTTACTCTCATATAATCGTAAGTGGAAGACAATGGCCTAGAGAATTACACTTGACCCTGCTTCTGGAGGAGCAACAAGAAAAGTGGTCTAAAGAACTTCCCTGTAGTACATACATTGGGTTAGGGCTTCTTGAGCCTCTGGCAGGCCTCAATATCTCTGGGATTTACAGACATGGAAGTCTATCTCAAGGGACGACAACTTCAGACCCTGGTCTTCTGACCCAGCGACTTGGGGAGGGGCTCTGTGGATGGTAAGACTGCTCCCCCCCCCCATCCTAGGGGCATAGAGCATCACTGCAGCGGCCTATCTGTTTCCTGAGTGGGCATCTGATGCCTAGCAGTCCCTTCTTGAGATGGGAATGACTTCTGAGAAGAGCCATCAGCAAGTCAACGAAAACCATGACTCACTGAAGACAGCACATAGGCCTGGGGCAGAGCAACCAAGCTGGACTGCATTGGGTAGTACTCGAAGAAGAATCGACTGCACAGGGGGACCTAAATAGAAAAGCAGTGAGAACACACATACACACTGTCTTGAATTTCAGTTTAATCTTTTAAATAGAACAGGGAAAAATCCACTGTTCTTGAGCACTAAATTTATATTCCAGAGGATTAAGGAAAAACAATGGGAGGATCAGAGCACGAATTTAGGAGTAAGAAAGATCACTCTGGAAACAGAGCCCTGGGGATACACGTGGTGGGAACTGTACAGAGATGGGCAGATGAAGGCTCATCACGGAGGGAGAGTCAGTGATTTGATACTGGCATCTGTTTCCAGGGGTGGGGGTGGGGGTATGAAACCTTTAACAGCGACACACTAACAGGATGGGAAACAACACGCCTTTCCAAACTGTGAGGTCAACATGGGAGCGAAGAAGAAAGTGAAATATATGACACGCTAGAAAGCAGGCATGTAAAAATGTATTCATTATCACAGTCAGCACAGAAAGTCAGAATCTTCTGTTGAAAGATAAAACTGTCAACCTGGGGAAAGGAGCTGACTTAGCTCTCCTTAAAACAAACCTGAGACTCTGACAAAACAGACGAACAAGAGAGGTGCCAAATAGGGAGCTGAGGTTACAGAGGAAAGCAGACAAGTGTGGCAACTGACGGGTCAAACCCGACAGAGAGAGATGCTGTACATGGCACAGACATGGGGCGCTGTGAGCAGGTGAGTCTGAGTGAGGAGAGGCTCTCAGGAGGGGCTGGAGAGTTGGCTCTGCAGTTTACAGCACTAGTACCAGGGTTTAGTTCCCAACACCCACATGCTGGCCTACCACCTGGCTATAGTTCCAGGGGGCCCCATATCTTCTTTTGTCTTCCATACTTCCATGGGTGCCAGACATGCACACAGTGCACATACATATCATACATATATATACATACATACAGGCAAAACACATACACAAAAAATAAGTAAATATAAAGTACTTTTAAAAAGCTCTCTTAAGGTGAAAAATCACATAATTACAGAGATACTTTGTATACTTTTAACGTTCTCCATTTGACAGTTAACAACAAAAAAGGACTTGAAAATAATAAAACCAGTTAAGTCTGATTTACTAAATACAAAAATGAAACCTCTATTTACAACAAAAACAAAAAACTGACTTGATTTAAATATTAACTATGTTCTTGGACTCAAGTCAGGCTCAGTAAGTTCCCTCAGAGAGGTTTCAGAGGTACAGGCAGAGATCATAACAGAGTATCAAAATAAGTTAAAGAGAAACTTGGCCACAAACATCTAAACAACCTCAGGATCAAAGGCCAAGCAGGTACCTTAATTACAAAACACCTAGAAAATAACCGACACCCAGTGACTCTGAAACAAACAAAGGTGCGGAGTACAGCTGTCCTCTGACAGACTTTCCACTTGGACGCCACTGTTTTGGGAAACAAGGTGGATGGTCAATTTAATCAGCCTCAGTCAAAAGTAATACATATCCCCACTGCACCCAAAACACGAGGTGACTAGAAGGTTAGTGTAACTAGGCCTTTAATGATAGCAAGTCACATGGGCCTCTATAAAGCTTGATCAGGAAAGAACAAGAGCCCAAGTGTTAATGAGGAATTGGATATTATCAAAGGAAGGGATATTACCATGTATAGCACGGATATTAATAACAATAGTGTTAAGTGCACTAACTCTGGGCAATGAATGTAAACGAGATAAACTGATTACCCAGGAAGCAGAAGAAAAAAAAAAAGGTGCCAGTTAAGAACTCTGATACATGCCGGGCGGTGGTGGCGCACGCCTTGCCTTTAATCCCAGCACTCGGGAGGCAGAGGCAGGAAGATTTCTGAATTCGAGGCCAGCCTGGTCTACAAAGTGAGTTCCAGGACAGCCAGGGCTACACAGAGCACAGAGAAACCCTGTCTCGAAAAAAAAAAAAAAAAAAAAAAAAAAAAAAAAAAAAAAAAAAAAAAAAAAAAAAAACTCTGGTACATTCAGAAGCACTTTTCCTTGCCCTTTGGATCTCTCAAACAGCATCTCACACTATAGCCAGACTCACCTCCAATTCACTGTCTTTAAGTGGCAGCCTGTAGCCCACTGTCTAGCCTGTGCCCCACACAACCTTTCTTTACAACAGTTTTGAGGGGTCTGGCAGCAAGGGCTTTTAGTCCCAACACTCAGAGTTTGAGACCAGCCTGGTCTACAGGGCAAGTTCCAAGACAGCCAGGGCTACACAGAGAAACCCTGAAAAGGTTTAAGAGGGCTAAAGGACGGCTCATCGATTAAAAAATAAATTTTATTCTTCCAGGATCTTGTGGTTTAATACAGTTAATATTTAAAAATTAGAAATTGTAGATTCTAGGGAAAAAATTCTTCTTAAATCATATGAAAAAATATAACCCTAACAGCAAAATAGTAAGAATTACAGACCCATCTCAAAACTGCTATTATAAAACATTAAATATTAGCAACAATTATGCTTTATTCAGGAATGCAAAGATGATTCAGTATTTCAAAATCTAATCAATATAATTTATTATGCCACAAAATAAAAGCAAGAGCTCACAATTATATTGTGTCAAAAGGCATTTAATAAAATGCATCAGCTTCTTTCAATTAAAGTTAGAACAGGAGTGAATACACCAGCCTTAGATGGAATAAACTGTTATTTACTAAAACTTAGAGTGTTCGTTGCTTAAACACAGAAGGGTTTTTATTTGCAGTACAGTGGGTACCCTTATCTACAAACACAAAAGCAACAGTAAACAAACAAGGCTGAGTATGTAGTCATTTACAAGAGAAACTAGTATCATCTTGTTTAGCAGCAAAGGGAAACTGATTAATGATGTTTGCCCATCAATATAAGATAGCTTATTAAGAATCATTCATATCATGAACTTCTATAATTTAGAATCTTATTTAAATATTTGCAACTGACAAGTGATCGATATATCAAGAAAAATTAATTAAAATTATACAAACACTGTAAGAACTATTCTTTATATAATATCATGATCTCCCTTTTAAGAAACCTAGGACTAATATATTGGATACATATATTTATTTTTACATGCTGAGAGAAAAAATAAAAGACTAAGGACAGTATGTTTTCCACCTGTGTATCACCCACTCCCCAACACACAGTGTTTGGATCAAACCCTGAGCTCTATGTATGGTAATCAAGACATCTACCACTGAGTCACACCCCCAGATCACCTGAAGTACTCAACTGGTGTGTGTGTGTGTGTGTGTGTGTGTGTGTGTGTGTGTGTGTGTAAGTTTTTATTTACTTTGCTCTGTTTTTCTGAGCTAGGTCTTATCAAGCATCCCAGGATGGGCTCCAGGTTTCAGCCATCCTTCTTCAAATTCCCCACATGCTGGGATTACAGGCTCTTGTAAGCAGAGACCAGATAGACCTGCATTTGCACAGCTAATGACTAACTGGTCAATAGACTGGTGTATATATACAAAGGACTTTGGAGGCACACAAAACTTTGAAAACAAACTTCCTGTGGATAATTTATCAGAAGGGGAGGCAGGAAACACATTACGGAGGCTAGCTTCAGGTCAACTTGGATTTCGATCCTGACTACATTTAGCCTATGGGAAGGGACTGATGATAGCCAGTCCTCACTGGCCTGTTGAGTAAGGGTGCAATGTTTACACCTAGCCTTAAACCCAGTCATTACTGGTATATTTTATAATTAGCTCATTCTTCTAAAAAAAGATGGCAGAAAGGATTTTCAACTACCCCACTGTGGGTTTCCAAGGCCCTGCCTGTCAGCAGCTACATCCATGGCATGTGCTACTTCCAAATACAGTTGGGTGGGTGTTTGGGTGGTCCTTCCAGCTCCCAGACTGAGGCAGCTGGTAGGTGAGCTGAGGGTCTCCCCAAAGTTTATCATAACCGTCCCACCAACCCTCAGCTTCTAATTGGTACTTTAGAAACTGCAACTTCTCTCAATACTTACAGGCAGCCTGCTGGCAGGGACCAGGGACTTCCTGGAGATGACTCGAGACTTGGAGAATGAGAAAGGGCCCAGGAGAAGCCTTCGGGACAAGAATGGAGAGGAACAGAAACCGCAAGGGAACTCATGCTACTTCCTTTTTTCTTTAAGGGAAAAAAATGTCCACACATAGTCACCTTCATGTCCTGATACTCATCCAATGTAATGTGCCGATACGTTATTAATTAAGGACAAAATATGAAAAGCATCAACAGAGATAGGTAAGGAGTTAAGTTATACACTGTAAATGGCTTTGAATTCCTATCAAAGGGAAGCCAAGGCTTCCTTAAGAAATGAAAGGTCCTTAAAAATGACAGAAACAGCGCAGGATCAAGCAGATCCTGTTCCAAAAGTGAAAGGGTCCAGCAATGTCCAGCAACTAAATTCTTTTAAGAAAGACAAACTGGAGAGCAAGAAGAAAAAAATGCCCGGCTATCCTGACATTATCACTTCTCTACAGCAGAAAGGCTTCCCGCTCACGTTTTCCAACCTATGTGCTTTGTGATCCAAATAATATCATACAAGGAAATAAAAGCATCTGTGAGGAACATTAATTCACTATGGCTTGGCTACCACGGAATTCTTCTCAATCTCTCTGCAGATAAGTTTAAAACTAAATGAAATAAGCCAAAAGCAGCTGTGTGTGTGTGTGTGTGTGTGTGTGTGTGTGTGTGTGTGAAATTCAATTAACTTTATAACTTCACTTTTGGGAGTAAAGCCACATTTCCTTTAAGGGGAATATATCAAAACTTCCCTGGTTCTCTAGCCTAAACACATTCCTGATCTCCCCTGAATTTCTACTTCATTGGCTTTTTCTTCTGAAATATTAGCTACTGTCGTTGAATAATGGATAACTTCTAGTAATTCAAAACAATCCATTTTATATCTATCACGAGCCTGTGCTATACAACTCACCTGAGACATGGTTAGAGGATAACACTTAAGTTCTCACTAATACTATGACAAGGATCTCAATGTAAACAATAGCAAAGACAGCAGCCCTCATTCACTATAGCAGCCCCTTGCCCCGAGTCTTCCTAGTTTTGTGTCCCGTTTTTATACAAAACTGACATGGTCTGGGTTCAGGCAATAGCCATAAATGCCAACAGTTTACAAATGGATGAAATCACGGACTGACAGGGGGAAGGGATGTCCAAGAAAGCCACCACTGAGACATGTCCAAGCAGTCATCTGAATGGGTTTGGGGCTCCTCAGCTCAGTTCCCAAGGAGCCAACAGTATACACAATTCTCCAGGGAAGAAAGCTAAGAGCACACCAACTGACAGACACTATAAATGTAGAAGACAGTCAAGATTTTATGCAGAACATGGGCTTGGAGGGAGGGCAGAGGGTGAGGAAGCGCAGAGACTGAAGGATCCCCTTACTTTATCTTATACACGGGGCATTTCTCACAGGGTCGGCATGACACCTCTCACGTAGGTCAGAAGCACCAGTCAGAATAAAGTTCGACCCTGGGCATACAGGGAAAGAACCTAAATTTCTTTCTTTTTTTTAAAAAAAAAAAAAAAAAAAAAAAAAAACCTCACAAACCTGATCTCAGAAGACAAAAATAAGAATTAAAATGGAAACAAAATTCCACAGAAATAATTTAAAATAAAGATTGAGGTGCAACAATGTTGCCGCCACTTAACAATTAATGACGTCAATGCCCAAGTAAATACAGGGAGTAGATTATGAAGTCTTCATCCCACATGACAAATGATTAAAAAACAAGGTTAGTGTGGAATGCACAGCACAGAAAGGCTTTGAAATGCCAGGAAATAAATGTCAGACTATCAGAGGCTCAACTATATGCTTTTCAAAAATACATTTTAATGTGCTTTTAAAATCTATGGTAGTATGTCCCCCAGTGCTCTTGGAGATAGAACTGTAAGACTTGGCTGTGACTTCTTCGCTTAGAGTTGTCAGTTAGAGTGATATAGCACTGTCCCTTTATGCTTATCAAGTTTTACTTCTTAAAACAGAACAAAATAAAATCAAAGGCCAACAGGCAGAATACCACCACTTGGGTCTGTGGCCCCAGCTCTGCCCTTGGTCCAATCTTAAAAAAAAAAAAAAAAAAAAAAAAAAAAAAACCCGACTCAGATCAGCTTTGTACCCAGGGTGTGAGAAAAGTTGGCTAGATCACCCCAGGGTGCCTCTTAGGCCTACTGTACCTGGATAAGGAGGCCAGCTGCCTTGTCTGTGCCTCACACCTTAGGTACCAGGAGGCAGGCAGGGCAGCAGAAGAGCCTGCTCAGACCATGAGACTCCAAGACACACAGCCAGGTGTTGTCTCTGCTGCTTGCCAGGTGGTCCTCAGCTCCAGCAGTCCCTGCCTGGACCCTGGACTTGTTGCTACTGTTAACTGTTGTGACCTGGAGAGGAACGGATGAGTTTCATGGATTCAAGATGTAAGAATGCGCATACCTGTGTCAAAGGGTTATTGCCGTGTATCAGCAATCCATTCTGAGCTCCATGTCCCTCATAAGGAAGGAAAGGAGAGGACAAAAGATGGCTCCTTTGAGACTGAGAGTGAAGAGGCACTTTTACTCACTAAGAGGTTAGGATATAAAATAGCCATTTAGAATCAAAAGCCACAGAAAACACATACAAAGTGATCAAAGATGTCCCCAGATGACACAGTGAGCACTCTTGTTAGCTGCTCCAGCCACAACGAAGAGGTGTTACGCCATGCTTTGCCCACCCAGGCAGTCTGCTTGCAGCCAAATCTAATCTCTTAGACAAAATATGGGATGATAGGATTACATAATTAATTTTCCTGTTAGGCGTAATTGTTGCTGACTTCATGTCATTACAGTGTCAGATCATCTGGTAGGCGATTGCGATCACATTCTAATTACAAAAACATACAAACAATTTGTAACTGTTCATTAGTAAATAATGAGCAAGGCCACACTGGCTAGATGAACTCTTAGAAAAATAAAAAAATAAAAAAATTAAAGGCAAAGTCAAATAGAGAAGAAGTCTTAAGAAATGAATCCCTGAATCCTGCTGAAATCCCGTGCTTCGGGGACTAGGAATACCGGCGTTCTCCACCAGCCAGCTGTTCAATTCGATTAGATGTCAGAGTGACCCAAAGCAGTCTGTGTCACCAAGAACCGACGGCGAGACAAATGTTTAAGATACAACTGTAAACTGGGTGTGTGGTACACCGGGAGGTGGAGGAAGGACGGTCAGGAACTTCAGGCTGGACAATGATAAGAATGGCTAAGTAGACACGCTATCGAGAGTTATGAATAGGATTTGTTACAGATAGTGTAATTCTCACATTTTACAGTAAGTGAAAGGCTAACTGGCTTCCATGTTTCTCATAATACATGTTCTGGCTGATCATCACGCTTAGAATCTGAAGATACTGAAAATGGTACATGTGGAAGCATAATCCAGAAGTTGTTTTGTTAGAGAGTGATCATTCCCTAATAGCAAAACACAAACAATTAGAGATTAAGGCCAGTCACGGTAGCTTCAGTCATGAGATCACACACCTGTGATCTCAGCCTTTAGGAGGCTGAGGCAAGAGGATTGCAGTACATTCAAGGAAAGAGGCAAAACTACTCACTTCAAAAAGGGAGAGGCTAGGGTCCCATAATTCCATTAGAGGGCACAGCACCAATGACCTCAATACCTCCCACTAGACCACACCCTCTAAAGGATCCATCAACTCTCAAAAGCATCAAAAGGGACCAAGACTTAACTTGCTCAGACCTCTATGGGACATTCAATGTCTAACCTACTGACAAGATGTAAATAAACAAACTGATAGGTATACACTGTGAGGAGGAAACTGTTGAAGTCATCATCTTCAATTTCTTTTTTTTAATTAATTAATTTATTTATTTATTATTATTTTCTTTATTTACATTTCAAATGCTATCCCTAAAGTTCCCTATNCCCCCCCCGCCCCTGCTCCCCTACCCACCCCACCTTCAATTTCTATTACGCTAAACTCATACCATCTTCTGAACATCTGGCATTAAATGGTTTAATGGATATCTTGACTTAATAATGATCCACATATACCTAGCGAATTACAAGTTTGTTGTTCAAGAAAAAAACAGATGTGACACAAAATATTGGATGAAAGAATAACCCAGCTCTAAATCAACATTCAAAGAGTTCCTTCACCAAATCCTAATTAGTGAAAACCAAAAAAAAAAAAAAAACACCCAAACACACACACACACACACACACACACACACACACACACACACTCTGACAATATCCAAGTGCCAAAACAGGTTCAAAGAAATAACTAGCAAGTCACACCCACCGAAGCCCATGAATTCCTTACCCAGGGGCCTCTGTCCTCCAACAACAAAAAGGCAAGTTCTCATAAACTCCTGAGGGCACATTTAATTCTTAAGCCTATGACTGACAAGGAAATGGGAAAGACACCTTGTCTGGAAATGCTCCCTGCCCTCTATCTACATAGAACGCACACACGACTGTAGAGCATGAGGTAGAGTCGGGACTGACAGGTGCTTTTTGGGGGAAACACCCTGCAGTCTACTCCAGCCATACCACCTTAAACGTGCCAGGTCTCGTCTCACCTAAGGAGCTAAGCAGCGCCAGGCCTGGTTAGTATGCCAGGCCTGGTTAGTATGCGGATGAGAGAAAAACACCCTCTATAAAAAAAAAGAAAGAAAGAAAGAAAAAGAAATCTACTCAAGAGCTGTTTGTTCTCACTCTTCATTTCTGCACCCAGCCTGCTAGAAAACTGTCTAATACCAACCTATGGCACATTCCAAAGCCCCCGTACCTAAGCAGGACATAAAACAGCAGCTACGTTTACTACATGGAAGTCTTAAAAACAATACAAAGATGAACACAAAGCCTCACCCAGGCTCCCATCTAATTTGTTCCCCACCTACCCTGTGTGCTACACAGTATATATCATTTTCTTGGCATCTACACAAATACAACCAAAATGTAAGCAGCCTTGTCTCTTCATCAAGTTTACAAAGCACACCTTGGCTTTACTGCTTAGTATCCCAGGAATCTATTCAGATCAGTACCAGGGTGTCCTTAGGCTTTTTTGAGGTGCAGTAGACATTCCATTCCATGTACTTATCTTCGTGCATTAACCAGCACTCTGCTGCTGCTGCTGGACAAGTGAGCTGCTTCTAAACGGTTACTACCACAAACAATACTGCAGTTCATACCCAAGCAGGTGTGTTTCTAAGATAATCTCCCCAAGTGGGACCTCCGTTTGAAAGGTTATATACAATTATAAATGGCCATGGTTGGTCCAATTTGCCTTCTGTGAAGGTTGAACCATTTTATACCGTCCACAGCAATGCACTGGAGTTCTTGCTGCCTCAAAATCCTGAGAACACAGCCTCTTCTTCTTCTTCTTCTTCTTCCTCCTCCTCCTCCTCCTCCTCCTCCTCCTCCTCCTCCTCCTCTTCTTTTAAATCTTTTCATTAATTTTTATCCCTTTCCCTGCTCCCCAACCTACCCACTCCCGCTTTCTGGCCCTGGCATTCCTGTACACTGGGGCATAGAGCTTTCACAAGACCAAGAGCCTCTCCTCCCACTGATGACCAACTAGGCCATCCTCTGCTACATACGCAGCTGGAGCTGTGAGTCAGAATCAAAACATGAAAACATTTCTCACAGATGAATTAAAACACTGCCAGTAGTTTCAGTCTACCATCTTTACATAGCACCTGAAGTTCTTCCAAGAGGGGTGGGCAGGTCCTTAGTTTTCAGGACACCATAATGCCAGAGAACTAGGCTGCACCCCACTTCCAGGACCTGGCCTTAGCCAGTCCCAGCGCCCGTTCTCATGTGAAGTGAGAGGAAAGCAAGCTGGCAGAGGGGATCCAGGGAAAAGGGTTCAGACATGTGGGAGCCCTGACTCAGCACGGTCCTTCATCCAGCACTCACTAGACACGAACCGACTGGGGTCACTAGAGGGATCGGATCACATGGGGTCACGCTGACTAGTCCTCAGCTCCAGTGAGGAGTAGCTAGTGACGTAGTGTGGTCACACAAAAATTAACTCATGTGATTTCTGTAGAAATTCACGTGGAGGGCGTAACCAAGCAAATCAGTACACACACTGCTGCTTTACATGAGGAACACTTAACCTCACCCTCCTATCTAGTTAATATCACTAGGAAAAAGGGTATTAACATAAACTGTAACTACCCTCTAAAGCGTTAGGTTTGTGTTAAGGTATTATGGTGCTAAAACCGTTAGACTGGTACTCTCGGCCCTACTGGTCACAGTACAGGCCAATGCTTCCATACTAGCAGTGAGCAGAGACCGTGTGTGCAGAGAGTATCTGGGGTTCCGAGTCTCAAGCCCCGATTCAGGCCCCAGCAGATTTCCTAGCTTCTCTAAGCTTCTATGTCCCACTGTAGGAAATGGAGAGATTGGTGGCTTTTACTCATAGAAATGAGAAAAACATACAGGTCATTCATAGAAAATGCCTCATCTCTATTAAAAAAAAAAAGAAAAAAGAAAAAAGCAGATTAGTTTTATTGCTATGGCCTTTAAAGGACTATCTGTCCTTTCTCTTACTGAAAGCTAATGGTTGTCTCTGTGCTTTAATCCATCCTATGGTTTGAATTCTCCCTGCATGTTTTGCCATGCTCCATTCTGGGCTTCTGCACAACCCAGGCTCAGCCATGTTTTGCTTCCTTCCTATAGCTCCTCAGCCCCCACTCTCTTCCATCCCAGGACCACATCTGTCCCCATCACTATACCCAGTGGATCTCAGGTCTGGCCCTCCAAGGTATCCTGCAGAGATCTCCACTTCTCTCTCCATTTGGCTGTGGAGATCTCTGACTGCCTCCTCTCTACTCCTACTTTAAAAAAAAAAAAAAAGATTTATTTATTTATTAATTATGTGTGAGTGCACTGTCACTGTCTTCAGGCACACCAGAAGAGGGCATCAGATCCCATTACAGATGGTTGTGAGNCACACCAGAAGAGGGCATCAGATCCCATTACAGATGGTTGTGAGCCACCATGTGGTTGCTGGGATTTGAACTCAGGACCTTCAGAAGAGCAGTCAGGGCTCTTAACCGCTGAGCCATCTCTCCAGCCCCTCCTCTCTACTCTTGACCCAACACTCTACAGTCTTCACTTGTGGCTCCTTCACAATTCATTTTCCTCTCCCGAGCCATTGAAAGACGCCGCTCCTTCCCGGCTCTACCTTTTCACCTGTGTTTCTGCTTTCACACAGCACTGTGACCCTCTGAGCACTGATGTTTTCTTGAGTCCACGCTGACCCTCCTCACTCACTATCTGGTCTCTGTCTTTGGGGTGGGCAGTGACAGAGGCTTCACACGCACTTGGAACCTGGACATTACCCCTGACACCCCGATCACCTCTGAGGGGTCTGTTGAACTTGACCTCCCTACAGTTAGTCATCTGACTTTCCACCGTGGATCTATGTTAACGTCACCCTCTACCTTGTCTACTCCCAGGAAGTTCTAATAGTGGCCACCCCACAACTGTTCATGTGATGGCTAGAGTGATTTTTTAATGCAAATACCAAGTCCCCCACCCCCACCCCACCCCATGGACCATATCACCTTACTATTTTACATCAGTCTCCCAGTTTCTAATTGTTCCTACTGTTAACCCAAAGCCCTCATCGTGGTTTCCAGGATCCTATGTGGCCCCAATTGTTCCCTCCCATTACAGGTCCTCTACAGACATTTCCTTTCCTGCTGGATCTTATACTACCATACCTCCAGCAATGTCTTGTTAAAGTGTGGCTGGTTTGATAAAGATGTCTTAATAACACTTGTCTCTCCTGGAATACAATACCTCCAGCAAACTGGATTCTCCAACATAATTAAGTTTCACTCAATGTTCGGTTGCAGGCAGCCCATATTCCTAGAAATGAGCCCAAGCTGGACTATAGAAGGATTTCTGGCAGACAGATAAAAGCCAGCCTTCCTCAAGAACTTGTAAGAAATGGGGTTTCTGACCCTAACAGAGTCATTTACTTGCGTACAGCAGAAGGGGGAAACGGCTCTCCAATGACATATACCTGTGGTTGCAAAATAAAGCCTATGCCAGTCTCCAGGCTTCCTTGTTTCCTACCTGCAAGATCTGTTGTATATCTCAAAGTCACTACACTAACACGCTGGCCCTTTTCACCTCCCCAGTCTCCCCTCCTTCCAGATACCCCTTTGTTCTCTATGCAAGAGCAAGGCCTAGTTTTGTTCCTGCCCCCACTCTCTCTTATCATCTCACTGTGGCCACTGTTGTGTCTTGCTCTCATGTCTCTCTAGCAGATAGCCCTGGCCACGTCTTGTCTGTCTCTGTCTCTGCCTCTCCCNCCCCCCCCCCCCCCCCNCCCAGATGACTCTTCTAGATGACTCTAGAGAGTATCTCTCTTACCCACAAAAACAAAAATAAAAAACAATTTTACCCTAAAAACTGAGCAGTCATGTGTGCAGTCTCTTCACCATGCCCCCTACACACTCATGAACTCCACAGAGCCCCGTGGACACTTGGCGTTGCGTCCCTTCTGGTGAAGGCAAGTAAGAGACTCCTTTTCTGGACACAAAACCCCTTCCTTGCAAGTCCTGGAGGAAGGCTGGCTTTTATCAAATTGCCAGGGTGAACAGGCAGTGAGAGGACAAGAATGAATCACCAAGTCAGCACTACTCTAAAGGACAAGATGATTCCAGTGACCTCAAAAGCACATTGTAATAACTTGATGATGTATCAGTGTCATGGAAACGTGGTTTCTTGTGTTTACGTTTCTAAATCACATCAAAAACAAATGATTTTTTTTTTTAGTTCTCTCTCTCTCTCTCTCTCTCTCTCTCTCTCTCTCTCTAAATCTATCTAGTTTTCAAAAGTCGGGATGTGGTCATTGGAAGAACAGAAGTTTTTTTTTTTTTTAAAAAACTAAGAATAACCCATGAATTATGGAATCATGATTGACATAACGTGTTTCCTTGGGTGCTTGGTGGCAACCGCCTTTACCCTCTGAGCCGTCCTTCCTGTCTCTGCTTTTTTCTGGATCAATCTTCACATCTGTCCTGGGGGGGGGGGGGGTCGACAACCTTCAGCCATCTTTATATCTGGAGACACAAAGGACCAGGAGGCCAGGCACACCTGTGCCCCTTTGCTCTCCCAAAGTCTCTGCCACTAATGCTGGGGGAGGGGCAGTTTTGCTCAGACTACTGTTTTTCAACATGGCCCTCTGGATACCTGGAAAAGAGACATACAGAGCACTTTTTGCTGCTTGCTTAAACAAACAAAACAAAACAAAACAAAACAAAACAAAACAAAACAAAACAAAACAAAAAAACAGGTGCAAACCAAGTTGCCAACTGAATGACAGTGTCCATGACTGAACAGCACAATGTTCATGTGGGAAGCAACTTACTCCACCCTGGAAGAAAGTCACTTCCACATACAGCATCCTGGCAGTTTCAGGAAATGTTAAAAACTTTAGAGACGAGGGGGGTTATTGGGGGTTTTCATTTTTTTTGGTGGGGAGGGGTTGGTTTGTGTTTTTTCCTGTCCATTCCAAATGTAGTCAGGTTGACAACCAGAAATAGCCATCAAAAATGCCCAGGGAAAGAATAGTGAAGCCACATCCCAAGATTTACAATGGTGGCCGGTGATGGCAAGGAAAACTGACAAGACCACAGGCTATAACTCACCTAAGAGAGAAACCCTACAGAGCTTAGGGACGTTACATTCCACTGAAATCTACGAAGTATACTTATGAAAAACTGAACTCGAGGTTTATAAAGTACCATGTGAAATTTTTGTATCTGTTTTACTCTTGTTTTCTGTCTGTAGCTCAGGCTGTCCTAATGGTGTGGGCTTCTGTCTACACAAGCAGAATGCTGGGACTAAAGGCACAGGCTGCCATACCCAGCCTCGTGTGGGATTTTAATATGCAGATATACTGTGTAATGCTCAACCTATGGAAAGCTTGTTTACCTCAAGTGAAGACTGTGTCATGGTAAAGAATCCCTACAATCCTTCCTTTGTTATGCAGCATTAGGATGGCAGACAGTTATCAGGAGGAACCACCTTACCATGCAGGACAACAGCAAGACCTACCTCTTACCTACAAGTCAGAACCAACTTATCAAAGTGTGAAATTTTTTTATAATATAAAATATTATTAAGTACCATTCTTTGATATTTCTATCCATGACTGGTTTTTTTTTTCTTTTAAAGATTTATTTATTTATTATGTAAGTACACTGTAGCTGTCTTCTGACACCCCAGAAGAGGGCATCCAATCCCATTACAGATGGTTGTGAGCCACTATGTGGTTGCTGGGATTTGAACTCGGGACCTTCGGAAGAGCAGTCAGTGCTCTTAACTGCTGAGCCCCCGTGACTGTTTTTTTAAGACCACAAATATATTCAAGTAAGATTTGCCAGCCAATAGGACTCTCTCCTGGAATACAATACTTCAAGCAAACTGGGTTCTCCAACATAATTAAGCTTCAGTCTCCTTAGAGAGATGATCCCTAACAGACAGTAGGGGAGGAGACTGCAGAGAATGGCGGGGAGTGGGGAAAAGTGCTTCCTGGACAGAGTGCTCTGGTCTTGCACAGTGAGCTCCAAATGCCTTTGCAGAAGCAAAGCACACTAGCCTTCAGGGTGACATTTTACTAGCCACCTATCTCCTGCCTTCAGAACACAGCTAACCCAATCTCTACCCAGCAGACACAGCATGCCACATCTTAATTGTATACAGCACACTTCCCTCTGGTGAACTTTTATCCTCCAGAGTTGAAATCCCAAGGCTCTCAGGCACATCGATTTCTATGTCACACACAACTAACCACAAAACCCTCTCCGCCTCCACCATAGCTTGTCAGCATGGCGACTGCTAATTCCCAACTCAGCTATCAGCAGCAAGCTCTTTTCACCTTTGTTTTGGTTTCCTGTTTATTGGTGTTTTGTTTTGTTTCCTTCTTCTCAAATGAATCTGCTTGTTAAATGCTTCTCTAGCTTGCTTTTCTTCTTGGTCCCTTTCATCATCTTATTAACCATGGCCATGACATTCTCCAAAGGAAAGATTGCCAAAAAAAGGCATTAATAAGGCCTTGAGTGTAGGAGTGAATTGACTGTGTGCGCACATGGGTGTGTAAAACTGGGGCAAAACCACATGCCAAGCAAAACCAAGGCAGGAATGCTTGCATCATCAAGATTATTAACCCAAAGCTTTGGCCATATCTCTTTTAGTCTCTAAAGTAAATAATATGAGTCAAAATTGTTTTCAGTAAAAAATAATGCCCAGGCTTGGGCTGTCTTCTGCACCCAGGAGTCTTCACAGTACCGTGAAGCCTTGTCCTTCATCAAAGCAGAGGCGCTAGGCAGAATCCAGGCACAGCTATGGCACTCCTGTGAGTGAGCAGATTAGATTTCTTGTTCTAAGGTTAATATTTTCTTTTAGCTAAAGTATTTTGCACAGACCATCTTCTATTTCATACACACATCATATGTATGATAAAGATTCAAAAGATAAATTAGCCACCAAGGATCTTCTATTTGGTACCAGAAAACATAATGTCTAATCACTTGTCATTCTGTTTAGAATAAATACCCAGTTAAGCGTCAGCTATGAAAAATTGCAAAAGTGTCATTTTGAAGGAAATAACAAAAAAAAGAAAAATCGATCTATGCCTCATGCCTACGAAGGCTGCACTACAGAGGCAAGCAAGGAAGTCCCTCACCAGAGACTAGGGAAGGTAGCCTGTGGGTCATGGTTGCCACCATTTTCCTGGATGTCTGGCACAGTTGTGAATAAAGCATTAACTGAAGTCAACTTTTGAGATCCATGAAGAATGTGACTCACTCTAACCAAGGGCAGAGCCACCACAAACACAGCGACCATGTCGATCCCACGGGTAAAGTCACAACTGTTTTTTGTTTGTTTGTTTTTACAAATAACGTAAACGACAATTTGCGGGAAAATGTACTTTATACCTTAGACTCTGGGTTTGGTCCTCATTTCCCTTCATATCTTTGCGTCTCTGTACGAAACATGTTGGGAAGGCATGGGGGGGGGGGACTCAAGCATGGCCATTTTAGAGGCTGAGAAAGCTTCAGTAAAGGCTGAGGGATGGTCTTCGCCGGGCACTGGGGTTAATCACATATACGTAACAGGCTGTGGGAAAGATCAGGCAAGGAGTCTGAGGCAATCACTGTACAATGTGGGCTGAGCTTCAAGAAGATGCTCAAGGTTAGGTACAATGGACAATGTTGAATTTCCAGTTAATTTGGTCTTACCTTAGTGGGTAAGTCCGATTATGAATGTTGGGTTTATCCATAAAAATTCTGGAAGAGGTAAGGGACAACGATGTCTATAAAGTAGTGATAAACATACCTAACAGTATGCATCTCAGGACTAATATTCTTTGGGGTGATCTGCCAACTCATTCCTGAAGAGACCTGTAGACCAGTTCTAACCCTCATGGTATCTGTCAGTATGATACCTCCCCACCATCCAGCAAGCTCACTTTGCAATGGAACAGCATACATCTGAACCGAGTACCAGATTCACTGGTCATTCTGACTCCTACTCAGTCAGGAGACCATCAGCTGACTTTACACAGTGTGATGGCTATTCCTAGTTGTCAATTTGACTACATCTGGAAGGAACTACAATCCGGAAATGGAGTGGGCATCTGTGATCCAGATCTTAAGGCTGGAAGACACAGGTTTTTGACCTGGAGATCTTGAGGCATAGTGGCCATGAAAAGCTCAGGCCCAGGCATGGTAGTATACACTTGTCATCTCAGGAGACTGAGGTAAGGAGATCTCCGAGTACAAGGTCAGCCTGGGACAAAGCAAGTCCCAGATCCAGGCAGGGTGGTACACACCTTTAATCTGGGCCACACCTTTTGCTGGAGGCCTATGTAAGGACACTGGAAGAAGGAAGATTCACTCTTCTTTTACTGCTTATACTTACTTACCAGCACATCTGTTGGTACCCTCTTCTGCAGAAGACCAGCTTAAACAACTAGCCTCTTGGGACTGAAAAACTACAAGATTCTTGGACTTTCCATTCACAACTGCCCACTGTTGGGGTAGTTGGACTACAGACAGTAAGTCATTACAATAAATTCCCTTAATATGATAGACATTCCGTAAGTTCTATGACGACAGAAAACCCTTACTAATACACAAAGGGGCAAACTGTGGGGCAAGCTGTGTTACCTAGGCAAAGGAACAGCTGTACTACCTCTGCAACTTCTGTCATAGGATTCCCTGACATATTTAGATGGGAACTGACCAACTGTCATGGGACTTTGTTCCATACACGAGAGCATGACCCAGCACTGTGACAACTGCGTAGATCATCATCCAAATAGGAGTGACAGGTCTTCATAAACAAAGGGGCAGAAACTCCAGAGAGGACAGGAACTGTTCCTCTTATGACAGACGTCAAAGGCACACACTGATCCTTCCCTGTCAACACGGGTCGGTGGCACAAACCTGAAGGGCCGACATGGAACACTGAACAAGCCACAGAACTTCCTAACCCCTTCCACCATACCTCCTCCAAGTCTGCTCCTGCCTTCCTTCTGCTCACTTCAGCCCCTTAGATCTACAGAGGCTGGGCTACTGAGGCCAGCAGTGTTATTCTAAAAGCTACTTTTCTTTATTCTAAAGAGGCGTGAGGGGTTAAAAGGGAGGAACAAGGTAACTTTCTAAAACTGAACACTCCCAATCTTGAACAAACTTGAGAGTTGTCAATTTGATGTTCCCACTCAATCCCCTTTAAGAGCAGCGGTGGCACGAGACTTTTTCAGGCGAAGGACCCCACGTGATTCATCTATCAGATTCCAAGCAGAGGGCTGGGACTCAGCCCACCCTCTTGGATAGATCCCACCCAGGAATCTCCTATCAACTTACTCCTCTACTCTCAAGGCAAGAGACACGCTGTCCCAGGCAGAATGCATGCAAAGTTCCAAGTCCCCTGTCAGTCCCTAATCCCTACAGTGAAAGACACCGAGGAACCAACTGGCCACTGAAATGTCACTGGTCAAACACTTCAGCCCCCTGCTGGGTACAGACCAAACAGAGCGGCACTGTGGTTCCCAAGACAGGGATGGCAGGGCGGATGGCAGGCTGTTCTGTCCTCGTTGTGTGCTGCCGAATGAGTCACACGAAAGCAGGAAATAATTAAACGTCAGGGATCGTTGAGGTACCATGTGCAAGGGCAAGAGAACAGGGTGATTTCAGTCCCTGGAGACAAGCTAGCCCTCCCAGCACATTTCTTCAGGCACTGGGTTTGTGCCAGAGAAATGACTGGCTTTTTAAAGCATCTCTGCTGTAAACTGCATATTCTTTGGAAAGCCAGAGCCTGTTAGCATCTAAGGGTGGGGTGGGCCACTCTCTTTAAAATGCCTCCATCGATCGGGAAAACCCTCGAAGTCCTCTTGCACCCAATACTTACCATCTCCATACACCTTAAAGATGAGAAGAATGCACCGTCCAGATCTCAGCCATAGCTGTTTATCCAGTAAGTTATCAGAGAGACTTGTTTTTATTCTGCAAGCTTTTAGGACAGTTCAAGTTCAACACACACAATGCTTCATTCATGCTGTTAAATTGATAATATTAACCTTTCTTGCTGAGATGCATTAAAAACTCTGGCTTTTCAGAGCAAATGTAATTAGTTCACATTAGTAACTTCACCAGCAGCAGCGACAGAAGCAAAGTGAATGAACAGGATACGGATTAATGTAATCAAAATATCATCTCCCATCTTGTCTGCTCTTCAAGCAGCTGGCTGCACTTCCTCGCTTGGTTGAAGGGTTTTTTTTTTTTTTCTTCTTTTAATAAAAACAATAGATCAATGAAATGGATGTCTAACTACTGTAATGCCCCCTCGGGGGAGTACTGTACAGGAAACCGTTTTGGTGAGTGATCGCAAAAGTTTTTAATTTGATATGCCTGCTCAATACCACTGTGACAATACAGAACTGCTTCCAGGGCAGAGGGCATCGCAGCGTACAGAGAGGGAAGCCAGAAGCTGCACACGGGTTCTGGGATCACCTATTTCTAGGTATGGGTGTAAGTCTCTCATTCTCTAACACAGCATCACTAAGAGAAATGAAACTCCCAGCATCTTTACATCCAAAGTGGATTTCTCTCACACCCTGAGTGTCCCAGCTATGTAAGATGGGTGGGTTTTGTTGGTTTTTGTTTTTAAACCTGGCAATCCTCTTCACCTTGTTCAGAACCCCATGTTTCCTCAGGAGAACCATTTTGCCCTTTTCCCCTCTCTGAGGCTGGGGACCCCCATGAAGAACCCCTGACCCACCTGAGGACTGTCCCGAGACTCTGCCATTAAGCGAGACCCACTGTTATTTTCACACAAACCAATGAGTTTTCTTCATACAACTCATGTCCAACAGGCTGGCCTACAAAACCCTACTTGGACTTACAGGAGTAGGTGAGACTTGGGGCAGCTACTTCTCATGGTGCAGGAGGGTGCGCATGCATGGGAACATTTCAGTGACCAGCTCCCCAGTCTCTGGAACCCAAGGTGAACACCTGCTACAACCAATCAAGCCTGCCATTCAGAGTCCTCAGAGCCCACTCTCAGGGGCAGCGGTGAAGGGCAGCCTGCCACAAGTTTACATACAGGTTGTACAAAATTTTCACCCTATACACTTGTTTCCACCTTAAAGGGAAATATAGAATTAAAAACAACTTTTAAAAAGGCAAAACTGCACTAAGAAAACAACGTTCTGGCTCCCTAAAGTTGTCAAGATCCAGAAGGAGCCAATACGATTTACTTCCCACCAATCAAGGCCTTTTTAGGTCCTCAAGGGACCTCCTGGACCCTTGGATACAAAGGGCAGTTAAGGTTCAGAGTAACAGTCCCCGATTAATCCACAACACACGTGTATCTACTAAGTCCCCTTTTTCTGTTTTCGTTTTAAATCGCTGTTAGCATCTGACTAAGCCTGAAGTGACACAGGTTTGGGGTCAGTGACTTTACTGTTAAATTAATGTCACTTTATGTATCTCCAGAGATGTAAATTCACATGCCTTTCTGGGTAGTCCTGCGTGTGAACACAGGATATTAGACATACTACATTTTCTCCCTGTGCTTCCATATGAAGGAGAGGGAAAAAGCACCAAGAAAAATAACGAGAAACAATGCTGAACTGCTTTGATGTTTAAAAAGATTCCTTGCTTATGCCTGAGACTCGAAAAAAGGATTTAAAGGCAGAATAAAAATGTGGCAAACCCTCCAACTTTAGGCTAACATATCTGAGCAAAATGACCAAATGGGGAACACCTGATATCATCATGGTCAGTCACAAAACCCAAGTGTTCTTCCCATTGCAGGAAACCTTTACAGAGAAACAAAATCCAAAGAAATCCCAACAGGACTAATGCTTAAGACAGAAGGAGTAGCAGCACAGTTAGTGTGAATTTGATGCACTGCTTCCTGAATCTAAACACTGAAACCTACTGACAGCCAATGTCTGAGGGCCCCATGGGGTGGGCTCATGTTAACTGCTGATATGCACACTTCTGTTGCCAGTGCAGTGTGTTTGTGAGGACTTCCCCTGAGTGCAGTATCAACCCCAGTTCTGACCCTGCCTGTTAGCAGATCAAATTAACATTATCTGGGCCTAGGTCTTGACAACAAGTAAACGGAAGAGAAGACAGAGTATAAATAGGACCAACCCCTAGACTGTGCCTCTCAAAGGCAACGTTGGGTGGACTGCTTGAGGTCCCCATCACAGTGATTTCAGGAAGCATGAGCTCCTCACATCCTGCCTTAGGGGGGTGGGGAGTCGGAGATGGCATGCTTGAACTCCCAATGTTCAGACTGCGTTTACCAGAGGAACCCTAAGGGTTTGGGGAGGATCTATTCCTCAAGTGACACTCCAGAAGGATGGGCAAAGGCATTACAGGCTCCCAAAGAAAGATTTCTCTGCCTGAGTGTGTTCCTCCTCCTCTTCCTCCTCCTCCTCCTCTTCCTACTGTTTCCTCTTCTCCAAGCCTAACAAGACTACCTGGGTCTTTCTGCACCCCACCCCCACTTTCTGCCTTTGGATGAAGCACAATGGATTCTGGCCACGGAGATTGGAAATTTTGAAACATATGATCTAGTGTGAAGTCTTCAGGTCACTGAGACATACCTGTGAAGGGATGGCAGAATCACGCTCTCTGGCCATAAAGTCGTGAGCTCTGCCTTTCCCAGCACTCCACAGTGTCGTGCTTCCCTCCCATGGATCCAAAACACGAGTGTTCCCTAGCCATAGACCCAAATGCCCAAAACTGGGAGCCAAAGCAAAGGCCTTCTAAGTTGATTTTTCTCAAGTATTTGTTACGGGAACCATTTTGGTTTGAATGAGAATGGGCCTCATAGGTTGTTATTTGAACGTTTGGTCCCTAGTTGGTGGAACTATCTGGGAAGGCTTAGGAGGTGTGGAATCATTGGAGGAGGGAGTATCTGAAGTTTTAAAAGGCCATGCCAGGCCTGGTCTCGGTTTCTCTCTGCCTCCTGCCTTTGAATAAGAATGTGAGCTGTCTGCTCCATCTCCAGTGCTATGCCTGTCTGATTCTCACCAGGACGATCATGGACTAAGTTTCTGAAGCTGTAAGCAAGCGCTCAATGAAATGCTTTCTATTATAAGCTGCCTTGGTCATGGCGTCTCTTCACAGCAACAGAGGAGGGACTAAGACAGGAGCAGAAAGCTAAGATCCCCTGGAGATGTCACTGAGGTGGCCCCAAATCAAGTGTCTAAAGTACCCTTCCCTCCTCTCCCAGGTCTGTGTTCCCACACCAGCTCAGCCTGCATACAGAAGATCCTCAAAACAACGCGCGCCATCGGTCTCCTGGTCCGTTCTATCTCTGCCTTTTTCCAATCCCAGTTAAGAACACCACTGGTGGTCAATCGGTTTCTTCCTGTTGGTGCTTGGTCATCCATCCACTGGCTCCTTGATTTTCTTCCCTCCCATCCTCCCATTCACCACCACTTCCAATCCCTCAATCCCCTAACACTTCTCTGCAGACTTTGAGTTCCTGCTGAGTTCCTGCTCCTGAGTAGGCCTTTCTGTGCCCTCTCCACACCCACCTGTCCCCCCCCCCTGGCCTGTCTGGGCCAGCTGTTCTAGTATTAAAAGGAGCACAGGGCAGTACCATTTGTTCACCCATCAGCCTCCCCACCAGGCCAGGAATCCCCGGCAGAACTCTCTACTCTTATTCGGGCTCACAGAGCCAAGTATAGTACTCGGCCCCTATGAGCACATGAATTTCTAATTACAGTACCACGGACCTTGAGACAAGATTGTTTGTCACAAGTAAGGGCTGTGCTTTCATCCACGCCTGCCAACCAGCAAACGTTTGTGAGAAACAGATGCAGCATGCAGAGGACCCAGTGAAGGAGGTGGGGAGACTGGGAGGAACGTGACTGCTCACACGCAATCCCTTCGCTGAGTAAAGCTGGGCTTCCCCCAGGCAAGTAATTCTAGTCAACAAGTAGAACCAACATTCCCGCCGTGGGCAAACACACTGCTAACTGTCACTGCCAACCACCCCACCATAGTTCCCAACGTTTTAATTCAAACCCTGGACCAACTGGGCCACCCCTATTTGCGAGTCTGCAACCTAGATGCCTCTGACCAGGGAGAGAACACAGATACCTTTAATTACTACCCTGGGCTTCAGAAGTAAGAGAAGCAGTTCTGGGCTGAAAGGAGGCACTGTCCTCTAACATTCACAGTTACCTTCGGGGAAGGGGGACACAAACTGAGCCAACACCCAGTGCTCCCCAGAAGGTGCTTCCCATGTGCATAAGAAACTCCACATCTGGTCACAGAGTGGAGGAGCTCTAGACACTCTCTCAGTAAACCCATGGGAGCAATATCAATGATGATTAATCTGTCAATCCCAACCTTTGAAAAATGTCCTGGGAAAAGAACACAGTACAAAATAACCAAAGTCAAATGAGGGGAAAATTGAATCGTGCTTTAAATGCCATTCATTCTTAGAGGTTAATTATTACACGGACAGATGATTTATATGGCAAGACAACTAGCCCCTAATAAGTATGCACACCGCAACTAAACGTCCCTTCAGTTATTATGAGCTATAGCATTGGAAAAAAACCAAAGATACACATAGCACATGCCATCTATTTTTACAACACAAGGCCAAGAGCTAGCCATATCGCTTTTAATGACTGGAGATTCCTGAAGAATTATCACTATGGTAACACTTCAAAGTGGCCATCAGAGTTACCAAGCACCCGTCCACAACAGTTTGAATCAGGTAACAGAGTGAGTTAGTTTCAAAATACATCTAAAGGTTCCTTACCAAAGCTCTGCTAGCTCTTAGCATAGTTACCTACAAGCATGAATTAACAGAAGCCACGGTACACAATGAGCGTGCAAATATCATGCTACCATACACAAATAATTTATCAGTAATTTCACTGCAGTGTCATCTCTAAATGTATTGAAAGCATAAAAAAAAAGATAAAAAGTTAGCCACTGTTTTTGTTTCTTCAATTGCTGACTTTTAACCATGTTAAAAGCCATTTATATAAATTATCCAAAACCCAGTAGATCTCAATTTTTTTTTTTTTTTTTTTTAAGGTGAGCAAACAAAATATAAAGTCCCACTGGGAATCTATACTAGAATTCTAACATTCCTCCCCGCCCTCTGGAGGTAGCCAGGAAGAAACAATTAATTCCCTGGGAGCCTCATTTTCATAAGCAAACAAGAGGGTGACCTGGAAGGTCACAGCCCTGGGTATGAGAACCAGGTCCTCAGCCAAGAGACTCGGCATCAGAGCTGGGGAGGGCCTTGGCAAAGTGCTTCCTAAACAGTTCCACTGGCACTTCTCAAAGATCACCAAAGCAGCTCCTAGCATCATTAAAGCAGAGGAAGAAAACACTGGGGCACTACAGGTAAGTGCTGTGCCAAGTACCAAGTGTTTTGGAAACACCCATTCCCGCTTTACAGTTGTTTGTTATTATAACTATTATAAAGTTATTTGTCTCTGATGTAAATCTTGGGCTTACTTTGGGTCTAGTAAAAAAAAAAATTAATACCAATATCCTATGATGTCTTATTTTCAAGAGAGATGATCTAGTGTGATGAAGCTACGTGGTATCAATGATCTGTTCAGACAGGAGAAATGAGTCCTCCTTATGTTTAAACCTTCTTTCTATGTGTCAATAAAATACTCAACACAAGTATCCAGATGGATGAAGCCACAGACAGCCGTATTTTAGAAATTAAGGGAACCACCAACACAAATTCTTTTAACTGTGCCTTTAGACCAGATGCCCTGAAAATGAAGCCATGGTGTCCCTTAATTGCAGGATCACAGACCTGCAGACACGGGTGTTATAACTGAGAGCCGTGCCTTCCCAGGGAAACCTCATTCAAAGCCCACAGCATTTTCAAGGCCAGTCGCTAAGGGAAGACACTCAGGCTCACACATACTGTCTCAAGGACACTCTGCCAAGGCCTACTGTTTGGGTTCCTCTGGAAGAAAGTGACTCCCACCCAGGCGTGAATGCCTGAGAAAGCCCAGCTAAGTCAAGGAGACCCCAGCTACTGTCTCCAGGGAGCTGAGAGGTCACTAAGACCACACATACAGCCTGTGCTCCTTGAAGTGAAGTTGAAAGTAGGGATGTCCTCTTGGGAAAAACAGTAGGAAGGTTTGAGTTTAGTTTTGTGTTATATGTTTGTGCTTCTCTCAGTGCAAAGAAACAGGATGAACACAAATAGGGCCAGAATCCCGTTTTTCCAGATACAACACATGGGTTAAAAACATAATCTCTGCCAAGAAAATGCGAGCTGGATGGTGAAGGTCACCACCCTGTGATGCCAGCTCCCCGCTACAGAAGGCACAGGCTGTGTTTTAGGGTCTCTTCTGGCAAGCTTCTAATGATTACACCAGCTGACACCCGATAATTCAGACACTGTACTGTTTGGGATTTTTTTTCACTTAATTTACAGAAGTATACAAAGATCTCAATTTTACATTTATTTTATGTGTCTATGTATAGGCATGTGCACCTGAGTGCTGCTGCCCTCTGATACCTTAGGTCCCCCAGAGCTGGAGTTATAGCAGTTGTGAGCTGTCTCAAGAGAGGTCTGGGGATAGACCATGCGTCCTCCACAAGATGAGTAGCTTCTCCTAACCGCTGAGTCATCTCTTCGGATCTCATCTCATCAGCCCCAAGATTTAACTTGGAAAGCAAGAACAAGTTGTATAGTTAAGAAACTTGTTCTCTGGAGACATACAAATCTGAAAGAAACCCAAACTGCCCTACTTCTCTCTATCTGGTGCAGTGGTTCTCTATGGTTCTCAACCTTCCTGATGCTGTGACCCTTTTATACAGTTCCCCATGCTGTGGCAGCCCCCAACCACAGAATGATTTTCCTTGCTACTCCACAAGTATACTTATTACCCAATGGTCTTAGGTGACCCCTGTGAAAGGCCCATTCGACCCTCGAAGGGGCCGTACCGTGAACCACCAATCTTGTGAAATTCCTTTTAAAGAACAGAATAAAATGTGGGGATTTTATTCTTTAACGTATAATAGTGTCACAGCTATTCGCTGTAGAACTGCCCCTGTACCAGTCCTCCCTACTCACAGTTCCTTTCAAAGGAAAAGGGAGAGGGTGTCTAGAGTTAGACACCTGGCAAATCTTCCACAGGTCAGTTCTCTTGCCCAAAATGTTAAGTTGCATCTGATCCCTACCATGAGAATTTTGCTGCGGCCTGACAGACCCACCGGAGAAAAAGAAGTCATCGAAAAACTGTAGATTAAAACCGTGCTGGCCAATGCTTAGGAGCTGGCAGACCCTGGGGCTGCTCTGCCGACGGCTCTGAGGAGCAGCAGCACAGATGTCTGCTCTGGGTCAGAGCATGCCCATCACTAACTCCTGCCTGGACTCTGTCCCTGGACGTCTACTGTTGATCACTGATCCTTCAGCAGACGCCACGAGGGGCAATTGAAACCAACTCAGCACCAAGCCAGACCCCGCTCACTGGAAGCAGCAGGAAGGTGGCCAACCCCTAGCCCTGTTCTAAGGTCCCTGCATGTGGGTCTACAGTACAAGAAGAACTCAAGGTGACCTGACACTCCCACCTCACCCTGCCAGCCAGCCTCCTACAGACAAACAAAAGCATCCAGTGAAGACAGCCACACCGGGCAGGATTTCTCCTCAAACGTCAGCTCTCGGTAAAATACCTACCTGGAGTAACTGTGTGTTTACAGGTCTGGGAAGGTGAAGAACAGAAATACAGTTTAAAGTGAGTTTTCAAAGTCCTCCCCAGTGAATACAGAGGCCACCTCTGCTCCTATCTCCTGCCTCCCCCTCCCCCTCCTTGATAGGAAAAAGACAAAAAGAGAGGTAGTTTTGAGTCAGCTATGATGGATCTGCCACAGGGCCTAGAGAACTTTCTGGGCCAGGCAGCCCCGGCCCATCCTGCATTCTTTTGGGGTGACAGAGCACCCAGCGGTTTCCCTGTCCTCCAACCACTCTAGCTTGGTGACTAAGTCCACAGGAATCCCAGTCAGTGCTAGACCCACCCGGAGGACAGGCAGACACAGGATAGGCAAGGAGAGGAGGGCCCTCGCTGCCCAGGCCCTAGTCACGAAGAAACCAATACTTAGTCCTTGTATGTGGGGAGCAGGGACCATCTGTGCTCAGGTGATACCCAGGAGTGCAAGGCTCTGCAACAGCATCTGGCTCCATACTGGGGCCTTACTTTCACAAGGGGTCAGAAAGCCAAGTTACACGTATACCTCTGGGTCTGAAAAGACAACCTGGAGTCAGCTTTCACAATTAAAAAGCAAGAAAGTAAACGCCAGGCCATACCATCGGCCTCAGTCACTGTTCCAGAGCCCAACTCAGGTGGAAACCTGCCGTCCAGGGTCTGCTTTGGTAAATTACTTCCTGAGGCTTTATGTATTTTACCCCATGCGTGAATGATTACATATTTTTCTCATAAAGAGATAGAAAGTTTACTGTAAACCACATCCCTCTCCTCCTCTACCACAACCTGCCATTCATCAGAGCCGGAACATCCATTTCCTAAGATTAAAGAATAGTTTGAAAACAAAGTCTCCCCAGTTAAAATAATCGGCCAAACAAAGGTACTTGATCAATGATCAACATCAAAGTTTTGCCTCCCATATAAAAATAATTCATCAATGTAAAAAAAAAAAAATCAATCGTGGCTGGGGAAGAAGCGGAACTTGAGGAGTCAGACAAAGGAAAGGTCTTACAACTCAGAGCCACGCTGCCATGCAATTAAGCAGCCATAACTAATGATGCTCAGGTCATTCCTGTGGAAGGGAGACAAGGAGAGACTGGTGACCAGTGGCAGGAAAGGAAGGCATCGAGGGACATTAGATGAGGAAGGGTAGAGAGAGGGAGAGAAGGAAGAGAAGGTGGACCTACAGGTAAAGGGGAGGACAAGAAGGAGGACACCAGCCAACAGAACTCTGACCGTATTTATTAATCACTATGGAGATTCCCCGCCACATAAGATATACAAATATACAAGCCTAATCATCCTTAAGAACTCACCCAACAGGGAGGGCCTCAGCCTTCTGCCAAGCAAGAGAGGCCATTAAGTCATTCCCACAAGAGGGCGGGGCTAGAGACTTAGCTAGCTGCAAGGTACCTTGCATAACTTATGCCAGGACTTCCTGCTTCACTTTCCTGGCCACGGAGGGAATTGGCAGTGTGTTGGTTGGTTTTTTTGTCAACTGGACATAAACCCAGACGTAACTGAGAAAGAGGAAATCTCTGTTGAGGAACTGCTACCATCAAATTGACTTGTGGAGCATTTTCTTGATTAATGATTAATACAGAGAGGCCCAGATGGCTGGGGTGGGGTCGCCCCTGAGCAGGTGGTCTTGGGTGATCTAAGAAAGCAGGCTGAATAAGCCAGGAAGCAGCATCCCTATACGGCTTCAGCTTCAGTTCCCACCCTCAGGACTGAGTTCCTGCCTTGGCTTCCCTCGATGATGTGCTGCGTTTGGGACATGTCACCAGATTAAACGCTTTCCTCGTGACGTTGCTGTTGCTCTGGTACAGCAACAGAAAGCAAATTGTGGCAGGCAATATAGAGATCGGAGGGGAAAACTTGAGCTGTGTAGAACCTGGCCATTGCTCAAAAGATGCCACTCCAGTCATTAAACACAGTCCTTTCCTAGAAAGTTATCAACACAGGTGTCCAAAGGCAGACTGGTGCCATCCAGCTGTGCAGACTCATGCGGCCGCTTCCACATTCTGGGACCCACACCCTGCTGTCCACATGTGTCTGGGGTTAGGTCAACAGGGACAAGACCCAGGAAGTTCTTGGATGTGCAGTTTATTGCCCAGGTTGCAGAAATCTGGGAGACTAACTTGGGAAACCTCAAAACGCAGGAGGAATCTCTGAAAAGGTTTTGAAAAAGCTTTCTTCACAAATTAGCCCTCCAATTAGCCCCCAGATTTAGAAGTGAATCTCTCCTCTTCTTTTCAAAAAGCAATGAAGTATGCAAAGATCTTGGAAAAGGGGACAAAGACCCCAATCTGAGGAGGCCTTGTATACTGTCTGGATCATCAGGTCAGTGTGTCAGTAAGGCTCACTCTGTTGTCCCATCTCCGCTTCAGAGCAGTATTAAGGACGGCTGAGGCAGGTGAACCGGAGGCAGCAGCCGAGAGTGTTCAGGTCCTTTGGTACACTGGAGGTGGCTCTATTGGAGCCAGTGCCCTCTCTGGCTCTCTATGACTCCTCTGGGGATGAAGGGGACACATGAAGCTATTTCCCAGAAAGAGCTGTGGAGCATGCACTGTAACTGAACTCAACCCCAGGAGCTGCCTTTTCCACGGTTTCAATGGCAACATGTCCTTGAACGACCAAATCTGCAGATACTGAAGAGGTTTGAAGGACCCTGCTGTGAATGGCAGGAGGAAGGCCAGTGTGCACTTCCTGTTGTCTTCTCTCTGCCCACAAAACGTCTTCACTTTGCCCCATGCCCCACAGGAGGAAGCATCATCTCTCCTATTTACCAAAGCAGGAGCTGGCAGACCCAACTCACCTGCACAGACCTAAGGAAGAGAGATACCGGGGTCTCCACTCAAGGTCACAGCGCTTACCTTAGGCCACATAAGCACAAACCAGAGGGCACTCACTAAGGCCAGCGGAGAAAGGATTCCTGAACTAAAGAACAAGCAATCCGAGGTTTCTTCTCACTCACCAAAGCCGATGCCATCCTGGTATCACACAAACCAACTGTACTCTCCTGCATCAATCCACCCTGAGTCTGAAACGGCCCCTCAACTATGCCGCCATTCTCCTCCCCCACCCCCCATCATTAGCCCTTGTAAATGTACAGATTTGGGATTTATAGGCAACGCTATGGGATAATCTGCACAGATAAATGTCACAATTTACCTGTTGTAGTTTGCTCCACTCTGGTAATTTAAATATTCATTCATTTCCTATCGTCTTGAAGGATAACCCTCCTGCACCCCCAAAAGGGTAAATCTGCTTCGTTCTTTCTACTCTTTCAAAATAGTATCAACAGTCCAGTAGCTAACTGTGCGTTGGCCTAAACTGTTCTCGGGTGTTTTTCAACTTGCTAATTAATTTTTTTCTCACTACTATCATGACAGAAATCCCAAGAGATCTTGGTCTTCAGGGCATACCGCGAGCCAGAAGAACCGCACTGAGTTCTCATCTACTGCCCCACTTAATAATCCAATAGTTTGTGTGCATGCTTTAAAAAAAAAAAAAAAAATCTGAACAACTTCATAGTGTAGATACTGCAAGTTTTCCCCGCAATGTTAAATGAGGGCTTCTGATTGGAGTTTACTGAGCTGTTATCCAATAAACTCCAACCTGAGGATGCCAGCTTCCTCCATTAGCTCAGAGCAACCTGGATTACACTCTATTCTAAATGGGGCTGCCCCACTCTTTCTTCAGTCTCTATCAACAGGCAGGAAAAGCCCAGCGCTTCAAACTCCTCCATTTTTTTTCCTCGCTCCAACAGCGACCTTTCTCACTACTTTATCTCTGCCTTAAGTACCAGGAGCCGAAAGATCAACCAATTTAATCTCTCTCTGCCCATCTGTATGCATTCCTTGTTAGTTTCAGCAGATTCTCATCCACAAATCCCTCCTTTGCCCATTCATGCCTGCATACTTAACATAGATTTAATATTTCTCCAGGCCAATGATCACAACTAAGAGTTTTCTCTTTGATTTGAGAGCAGAGGAGACAAATGCAGGGGGTGGGGTGGTCTGGAATAGTGTTTACAGACAACTCCAGGAAGCAAGCCTCCAGAAGAAAATGTTCAACATTTGTATCCAGACCCTCGGGTTTCAGACTCAAATGCTGCTGAACACTATACTAACTTTGTATCATTTAACTTTCTCAGCAGCCTTTCATGTAGAGCAGAAACTAACCCATCCGTGGACTGAAAGGCCACACTTCTTCCGGCATGACCTTCACAGAACTTAAGTGCTGGTGGAGATATCCCTGATTCTGTTCAGAATTCTCCCCACTGGATGAGCAGAGAGCCTGGTGTACCCATTTCCGGCTTCCATAACCCCTACACCCCTGCTGCCCCACGCCTACAATGATCAACATCTGGGACAGAGTCAAGCTCTCAGAAGGGGCTATTGTAAGGGGTATAAACATGAAACAACCCGTTTCCTACGCCATCCTGCCTCACCCAACAGAAAGAAGGCATAGAAATCTTTGCCTTATCCTCCCAGAAGTAAAGCTATGGACATCATTCAGATATAAAAGAGCCAAACAGGCTCGGGTGCCCAAGCAGATGGAGGGATCCTGGGATCCAGATCACCAACTAAACCTCTGCTTGTATGTCAGATACCTCACATTCCAAACATCTTAACATCTGAAGTGCAACCTACTCATGAGTTGAGAGCCGTGTATACAGCCGTGTAAACAGGAGTGAGCCAGTGCAAGCATTCTTAAGGGAAGACCTCAGTTTCACCGGAGGCAAATTATCTGGTCCAAACAAAACTCTAAATACCAACCAAACTTGCCCTCCTCTGAGTTCTTAGCACTTATTATCTTTATTTCTCTCTCAGCCAAAGCTGGGATTACCTTGACACACAATGTAAGTTGTCATCCTTTTAAACTTTGAAGGAGGGAGGAAGGGAGGGGGAGGGAGAGAGGGAGGGAGAGAGGGAGGGAGGGAGGGAGGGAGGGAGNGAGGGAGNGAGGGAGGGAGGGAGGGAGGGAGGGAGGGAATTACTCCAGCTGTTGTTCCTCAGGTGCCTCCATGTTTTCTGAGAAAAGGTTTCTTGTTGGCCTGTCATTCACCACATAGGCTAGGCTGTCTGGCAAGTCAGACGAGCCCCAAATACCCCCTCTCTGCCCCTCAGAACTGGGGCTCTAAGCAGGGGACACCACACTTGCTTTCTTACATGGGTTCTGGGGGTCAAACTGGAACAAAGGGAACAGTTTGCCTAATAAGCTGCCACCCATCCCAGCATCATGTGTTTTTTATCTTATCACCCAACAAAATTGTAAGCTTGTGTCCTCTCATCCTGCTCACCATGGAAGGAACTCACACTAAGCAAGGCTACCTCAATTAGCCACAGGGGGAAGAATGGAAACTTCAGCCAACTAAGCAAGAAAGATAGATAGATAGATAGATAGATAGATAGATAGATAGATAGATAGATAGATAGATAGTAAAGACCCTGCTTAGATATTCCTCATGATTCAAGCCTCTTCATCTTTCTCCTCATCCACAGGAGTATCAATCTCTTCTCTGCTTCAGCAATGACACTGAGCTTCAAAGGTAGCAAGGAGAACGAACCTCCAAGGACCTGAGACACACATTCACTTGGAAACTCTACCATTTAGTTGGCCTATTTACCCCAGCTAACCATGGACAATTTTAGCCATTTGAAAACATTTTATAAATCCCTCCTGAAAGTTTCCATATCTACCAGAACCAGCAGGAGAGTAAGACAAGATTACTGTCTAGTTGTGATGGTTTGAATCAGAATGGTCCCACAGGCCTCTATTTTGAATGGTCAGTCCCCAGTTGATGGAATTGTTTGGGAAGGATTAGGAGGTGTGGCCTTGTTGAAGGAAGTATGTTGCTGGGTGTGGGGGGAGGAGACTTTTGAGAAAGTCTCACACCATTCCCAATAGCTCTCTTTCTCTCTGCCTTTTGCTTGTAGAACAGATATAAGCTCTCATGCTCCAGTGCCATGCCTACCTGCCTGCTACCAAGCCAAGCTCCCTTCCATGACGGTCATGAATTCACCCTCTGAGAGCGTACATGCCAATAAACTCGTTTGTTTGTAAGTTGCCTTGGTCTTGGTGTCTCTTCACGGTAGTAGAAAAGTAACTAAGACACTGGTTACAGAAGTTCAGTTCTATGTGCCTCATCCTGGTTTTATCTCTTTTCTCTCCTCAACCTCCAACATCTCCTGCTGAGCCTCCTGTCCTCATTAATAACAAACTGCTGAAATGCTATATACGGTCAGGGGCACATGGTCAGGGCCACATAATACCTCCTCCATAGGCCAGCCATTGGCTGTGAGACAGGAGGAACAAAAATATGTTATAAGCTCTTTATTAACTGTAGAATGAGGTAAGGGATGAGTGAACTAGGTCTTTTTAACCTACCGACAAAGAACAGAAATGACCTTCAGAAACCTCACCATATTTATCCCAGTACAACCTCTAAGAGCCCTTGGAAAGGGAGATCTGGGAAGCGCTGTGGACGTAAGCATTCAAGGACTGGACAACAGATAAGGGGAGAACTCATAAACTACCTCAGCAGTCAATGTTTGCTCTGGCTCAGACCTGCACTGCAAACCCAGATGCCTATGAGAAAAACACATAACAAAATTCACTCAATTCGCAAACGAACAAGGAAGACTTTCCTGTGCTCTACCATTCCAACAGCACTGCCAACTCTGATGGCCCTCAAAAACAGCCCTTCTGGAAAATAGCAACCATCACCGATGGACTCTACCCAGGTTATCAAGCTGCTAGATGAGGGACAGCTGACACTGGTCTAAAAGAATGACTTCACTGACTTTAAATTCATTCCACATAATCAAGTTTCATTGGTGCTCCTCGGTGCTCATAAATAATTCACTTTCATAACAGTGGAAGCCAGACCAAGAAAATGTCACTTCAAAAAATGCAAGACTTAAATGTAAATCCTACCTGGATTTCCTGCTCTCAACTTCTCTGACCATCTCTCCCTATTTCTGCCCCATTATGGAGGTATTTTACTAGCCTTTGAGCCTGCTTCTAGCTCCCAGAAAACTCTTGAAAACTTGGGAGATTCAGCCACCTATGGGAGTTCACAGCCTACTTCTAAAGCCAATCTGGAGCCAACTCTTTACAGGAGGGCATGATCCAAAGAAGCTGGGTAGAACATCTATCATCAATCTTAGAGGCATTTGTCAAACCCCCAGAACTAGCGCATCCACCCTAGACTCCTACCACCCTCCCCAACATTAAATCTCAAAGTCGGAAGAAAATGCAGGACACACTGTGTTAAAGGTTAAGAAAAGAGGAAGGAGGGAAAGTGACAGCCTTTGGGCTGCTCATGTAAGTCAAAAGCTGGGAAGATGTGACCTGACTCCGAACATACTATTGTCATGCAAAACTCCCAGATCATGAGGCTGCACTGTATTTTCCTCTTTTTACCTGATCATCCCAGCATCTCAGCGTCTTTATCTGACTTAAATGGGAAGGCACAGGGGAAGGTCAGGTTTGTATTTATTTGAATATATTATCCCAAACAAAACTGTAATAACAGGAGTTGAAGAGCTCACAAATGGAGTGCTACTTTTAAAACTGTCTGTGCCCCAAGCTTGCGAACAGAATCTGAGCTGCCTATAAGAAGCCACTCACAAGCCACTCACCTTTAACTTGTGAGCTGAAGTGGGGTCTGAATACAATCCTGACTACCATTTCTTTATAATTGACGTAGCTCGTCTTCTGCAGCCCTTCCCCTATAATCTAGTGGTTCTCAATCTTCCTAATGCTGGGACCCTTTAATACAGTTCCTCATGCTGCAGTGACTCCCCAACCATAAAATTAGTTTTGATGCTACTTCCTAACTGGAATTACTTTACTGTTCTGAATATTAAGTATATGTATTTTCCGATGGTCCGAGGTGACCCCTGTGAAACGGTCATTCAACTCCCCACCCCCTAAGGGGTCTCAACCCTTAGGTTGAGAACCACTGCTATACTCTGAGGCCTTTCAAGAATTAGGGTAACAACAGTGCCCAGCAAAATCAAGATTGTGGTTTATCCAAAGAAGTTCAGAAGCCTTCCAGTGAGATTGGGTCACCTCCAAGGTCTGAAACCTACGCGTGCCAGGCAATCGGGTGAGGCTCAGAGACCCTCAGGCTAAGAATTAAATAACCATAAGCCCAAATGCCATAGTCACTATATAGCCAGCAACAAACCTACAGTGAAATTAATCCTGCAAGTCAGACTCCTCTGGCAAGGTTAGGGGCTCTGACTTTTTGTCCATTGTCAGTGTGAACAGCTCCACCCCGAGATCCAGCCCACCCCTAGTCGCCATCTCTGGCATCCAGTGACTCTTTGGAAAGATTTCTTTTTTCTTTCTTTTTCTTCCCCCTCAGCAAACAAGAAGTGTTTGTTGAGCTACAGAAACATTCCTCAGAGAAAAGTATACATTCTCAGAATTCCATTCATAAACCCGTACGGCCATCAAGGCTAGAGCCCTGCTGTGTCCCTAAAGTGGACGGCTCAGAAGAGGTAACAGTTGGGAGAAGAGGGCAAGATAGCACTGATGTGAGAAGGAGGCCCCTCAGGGCCCCCTGGACAGGCCATGCAACTGTGAGGAGGTCTACCGCTGGGGGCTCCTGCTCTGCACTTCCCGGGTTTGTGAGGGAAGCAGCACTGGATACTTTCTAACAGCCTCTGCTCTGAAGCTTCCCCGATTCGTTATTCAGAAACTTCTGAAGGGAACAGAGACACATCACAGAATAATCCAATTATCTCAAACCCACCGAGGAATGGAACAAAAACGGTTTCTCTCCATCCTATGTGTGGAATATCTGATAACATTTACTCAGCAAAGTATAAGGAGGGCATTCAGGGGTCAAAAAGAAATCTGAGAAAACATCCTATGGAGTCACGGCCCCAGGAGCAGAGCTAGGTTTTCCTTGTCACAGGGACCTGACTGGTCACCATTTGTCTCCTTATCACAATCCTTCTAGAGAGTAGGGGCAGCAAGAGACCCAATTCCAACGCTAGAACTGCCCAGAAGTGTTTGTGGGGGGACCGATCATTTTCCCTTTTCTATTCTTCTCTTTTGGCGGGGGGTGGGTGGTGGGGGTGATAGGGGGATGGCCTTTTCTATTCTTCTCTTTTGGGGGGGTAGGGGGATGGGGTGGGGGCTATGCTCTTTGTATGTTGATCTCTTGCTCTCTTACCCTTTTACTATCAAGTGCAACCCTGGAGCCACCGCTGCTGAGAGAAAACTACCCGTGCACTGTGAGGAACCCCATTTGGGCAACCTGACTCCACAGACCTGCTGCCAACAGGAGATGCATCAACTTGGGACAGGGGTCTCCTTCCTGACAGCTTCATGCTCACGTAAACACTGTCTTACTTAACAATGGCTTCTAAGGGCAGGAGTAGTGGTGTTGGCAACTGCATTACAGTATACTGCTATAACTATAGCACACTGTCATTGTTGCTAATTTCTACTCCTGCCCAACTTTTAAGCTTCATAGTCTATGGAAGGGTGAATACACACATGGCTTTATTCATCTGTTGGAGGTCATGGGATGTGTAGGGGAAACTACTGTGCAACCCTAGCTACTCCATTCAGTAGGATTTGCAAAGATAAACTTGAGCCAGCTCCATATGCGGTCAGTCCAACAGTTTCTCTAACCAAGGCTGAGTATCAAGCAACCAAGTCACTAAACACTGTCTCTGCTGCCATCCCACGTGGCCCCATGGGGAAAAACAAATGACAGGAAGAAGAGAGGAACGAGTGCTTGTTTGTGACCAAGGCAGAGGAACAACAAGCAACTTCTGTTCAATAATGAGAAGAAACAGAAGCCCTGCTTCCGGAAGAGGGCCTGGCATTCCTGCACAGCATTCTCCCGCCCACCTGATCCCCTGGAACGGAAGGAAGAGCTGAGGGAGGACACAGAGAGCCAGTGTTTGTTTCCTGCAATGAGCGAGAGGAGAAGAAAAAAAACAACCAAACATAACAAAGCAGGAGACGAGAGGGTGGAAAAGCCAAGACGGTGGTCTGACTGCATATGCACGCACGCATAAACACACATGCACAAAGGAACACTCACACACAAACGTGCAAATCCAAACACATGTGCGCACGCAAACGTGTATACACACAGCTATTATTACCCATAGAGGAGCATAAATAGGCAGAGGCTCCAGCCTGGAGCAGATGGCTGCTACCTTCAGTATGTGAGATCTGCAGTTGTCACCAATAAAAACGTACCTCCTTGTTTTCTTTACTAAAAACCTATACCCACTCACTCTCTAACCACTTTAATGTTCTCAGAAGGGGGGAGGAAGAGTCAAAAGATAGTGTTTAATGTCAATGTCAAACAAAAATCTGTTGGTATTTCTTAAATTCTCCCAAATACCAAGTTTGCAAGCAGAATAAATTCACAGAGTCTGATAACAAATGGAGTCTATAGACACCTATAAGGTCTCTCTCTAGTGGCATCTGGATAGAGGTATGTACGTCACTGAGTGTTTTTTAAGGTTATAGCTTATCTGGGCAGACATGAAAATTTGAACAATTCAGATTTTAAAATTAGCAAGAACCACTCGTACACGATGCCCTGCTATTTATGATAATTCAATGTTTGCAACAGAGAAAGACCACTTAAAGTATGGCAGTACATATACACTTAAGGGATAGCAGTACATATACAGTTAGTTCAGCTTAATGCTCAAAATTTTACATGGCCTCCAAATGCAGCTATTTTTAAAATAGCAGCAGCTTCTGCCATTGACCAAGAATTCACTCAACGCTGGGCAGTGTGCTGGGGGCTTTCCGGGTACCACCTGATCATCCCTGTTTTGTGGATGGCAGACAAGCCTTGCCTTGCTGCTCCTTTTCAAAGGGGAACATTCCACCATAGGGCCAAGCTCAGAGAGACCCTCCTTATTAATAAACCTGAATCCCTGATTCACACCATGTGCTGGAAAGAGATCCCACCACTGGCCGAACTTGACCTTTGAACCACGATACACTGGAGTCAAGCAATGCAGTCCAGAATGAGATTAGCCACAGTCCCATGTGCTCTATGTTAACCTTACTCTAGTTGAGGATGCTACAGTGGCATGAGAAGAGCAAGATAAGAAAAGAAATGCAAACAAAGAAGGGGGCTATCAGGAAACAGGAAGAAAACAGAACTATTCTACAAGTAGCCAAGAGATAGAAGGGGACATATAGTATTCTTCAGAAACCTCAAGTTCAAAACAAAACCAAACCACTATGAAGATGTCCCCTTGCCTCCCCCTTTCCCCCTTCTCTCTCCACATGCTCATGGCTGGCCTCTCTCTCTCTCTCTCTCTCCCTGCCTCTACTACCCTCTCAACTCCCCTCCCCCCACACCCTGAATAAACTCTGTTCTATACTAAAAAAAAAAAGGAAAAAAAGAAAAGAAAGAAAGAAAAAGAAAAAAGGAAAAGGAAAAGAAAAAGAAAAAACTAACTTCTAAAGTGGGTCCAGAAGAATGACACCCCAGCGAAGGCCAACCAGCCCAAAGCAAAGCCTCTCTGGAACTAGATACATTGCTCTAAGAACTACAGATTGCTAGACGGTGGCCCAGAGACACGTGGACACAAACTGCTTTAGCACCTCAGTACCAGGGGTTCGCAATCAGGACAGAATGCAATCTCCACACCAGGCTATAAAAGGCATATAGCACCGAGGCCCAGGGCATGTGACCCCATCTAAATAAAGATCACCCCCACAGTGGGAGCAGCTGACCAGAACAGAGGCGTTCCCAGGGAATGGAGACAAGCTCTTAACACAATGTGAACGCCAGAGGCCACTTGTTCAGCTCCGGGTCTGCCTACCCACCATGGTCCATGGGCCTGTCCCATGTCCTACATCATCATCTATTTTAGCAGTCTACAGCAGCTTGGTGGAAGACTCCACAGCAATTCCAGACATACTCTGGGTCTTCCCAGGTAGCTGAAGATTAAAAGTTAAAGTAAAATCCTGCCAAACACATGGCTGGACTCTCACAGGGCAAAAACTCCAGGGGATTTACAAATGCTTCAACAAGCCCTTCCACTTTCTCCCCAGGGGACATGTTCTACCAGCCTGCAAAGAAATACAAAGAAACAGGGACAGGGAAGCAATTCTCTCTCCGCCTGTGCTGCCCTGACTACCAGTGTTTGATAAACAAGACTTAAGAATGGCATGGGGAAGAACAAAACCCAGAATTATCTGGTGTACACCACCTGCCCTCATTTTGAGTCCCTGGACCCATCCAGAGATGGTAACATTTTCCTGTCGATAAAGGGAGCCGAGGACCATCCCGAAGGCTCCAATCGGCAATGACCATGGTTTCTCGTGTATAGGGTGGAGGGAAATGCAATACCTTGCACAATCACTACCTCAGCCTATGGTCTTTCTATCTGGAATAAGGCTGGCCTGCCAGCTAAGCTGGCTTCCAGGGCAGCCAGGCTCATGCCTCTGTGGACTTTCTGGCAAAGGCTAGATGGGGTGCTGTGAGCCAGTCACAAGTGAGCCAAGAGGCACTCAGAGGCCAAGTTTAGCAGTAAGGTCGCAGGCTTTACTTTTGTTATTTTTTACTTGATGTTGCTTTGGTTTTTTGGAGGAGGCGTCTTCGCATGAAATCAAACACCAGAAAAGCCTCTCTGTCAAAGTATCACTCTACGTAAATTCACTGAGAAGCCAGAAAACCACGGGTCCTCAGGAGGGGCCACCTCCGCCCCCTTCCAATACGAGGCCACCTGGCCTTCAGCAAATGACTGTACATCCTAAGGAACAGCTTCTGGGGCCAGGTTCAACCTTTTAGACTTCTGCATCTTGGTCCTTGGATCGTTATGACAACAGCAGGAGAGAGAAGGGCTCTTCTCCGCCAGTTTAGAACTAGAGATGGTTTGGAAGGACGTGCTCCTCAGCAGCAGTGACAGTGACAGGGTCAGAGGAAACATCAGAACCACATTTTACCATCTTACCATCTTTGAGCTTGCTGAGGACTGGCACTGCATACTGTTCTTTGCTTGGGGGAAAGTGGACCTTCACAAAGTAGGTACCATGCTCACACCTGGAGTAACAGCCATGCGCAGATTGATTCAGCTAGAACTCACAGAACACTGTTTAAAAAGAAAAAAGCAAAACTACCTTTCCAGGAGCTAGGACTACCGGAGGCTCCAAAGCCCTGGAGTCTTGTGAAAGGCAAGGCTGGGGCTCACCTCAGGTCTCAGGTCTGAGATGGAGGGTGGCAGACTGGTCAACACAAAGATGACTGGGAAAGGGTGTCAAGGATGCTGCCTGCAGGAGGGTGAGTGGCAGTAAAACGGGGGCAGGGGCAGCACCAAGGATCCTATTCCTTGGTTAAGGGCCTACTCCAGAACTGCAAGTGAACAACAGAGCTACTCAAGGCATGGGACATTCATGGGTGACAAGTGGGAGGACACAGAGTAGGAGGCTGGAGAAGTGCAGTGTCACCGTGTCCGCAATGGGTAAGGTGGAGAACGGCAGAGTGAAGCAGACCTTGGGACGGTAAGGGCTTGGTTGCCTATTAGAAAGGAAGCAGGCCCTAGCAGTGGTACTTCTGGCCTGATCGTTAGCTAGGGGAACAAGAGCGTTGACCCCCCACTCCTACCCCCACGGGGAGGAGAGTTACGTAGAGAAACCATAGAAGCAAGGAGACATTCCATGGGGGTGGTCTTCACATGTAGTTTAAAGCTCAAATAGAAGTCAGGGGGTGGTGGTACACACCCTTGATCCCCAGCACTCGGGAGGCAGAGGCAGGAGGATATCTCTGAGTTCGAGGCCAGCCTGGTCTACAAATCGAGTTATAGGACAGACAGGGCCACACAAAGGGGAAAAAAAAAAAAAAAGGCTCAACAGGAGGCCTCTGAACTTGAGATGGTTATTTGAAGAAAGTCAGATAAGGGAACAGTAAACATAATGACGTGTGGGAAGGAGGGGGAGAGCACGTGGCCATGTCTTGGTCTGAATAACTATGTCTTCCAAAACTGCTATCCTGAGATCTAGTCCCTGAGCACATGGTGCTAAGAGGTGAGGAGTCACCTTACCTCAGGAGGCTGGAGCCCTCACAAGTGGAATAGCGCCCTTGTCAAAGAGACACCAGAAAACTGCCTTACCCCTTTCCACCACGTGAGAGATGGCGGTGGGGGGCTATGAACCCAGAAAGCAGGCCCTCGTCAGACAGAGGACGACCTATTGGCCCCTTTTCTTGGGCCTCTGGTCTCCAGAACTATGAGAAGTGAATCCATTGTTCATAAGCCGTCCAGCTTGTGACATTCTGCTGTAGCAGCCCAGATGGACTAAGGCCAGAGACAGCTAAAGCCTAGATGGAGAAAAGGCCAACAGAGCAGCCACCACAGGCGAAGGCGGAGAAGCAGAAGCCATTTCAAACAAGGCAGGAGGCAAGGACCGACCCCCAAACCTGAAGGCACTGACAGTTATTCCCCTATTAATTCCCCAACACAATTCCTTCGGGGACTCCCTCACTGTTCAGGAACAACTCAGGCCTGCATAAAAAAATAAATCACAAAAACAAAGAAATACAGAGATCGTAACCAGTAGAGTGGCCCCTCGTTAGTGGGCTGCCTCCACACTGCCAGTAGATACAACCTGGGAAGAGCGAAGATACATATGGGGTAAACTGATCAAGTGGTCTCCTTTACAGCATCGACTTTACTCGTATTCTTCACTGGGATTTCTCTCCAGATGCTGATATTCCCACTCTTCTGCAACCAGCCAGCAGTAAATAGTTTACTGGGATTCCTCAAATATTCATTTTGAATAGCATTTGTGAACTCATAAGTGGGCATTCTGTGAGGGCTCAATGCCCTTGCCCTGGCTCCTTGAAGGATGATCGAGTGCTCTGACTGAAGACAGGACGACAGAAGCCAGTTGTCTAGGAAGCCACTAAGGCCCCACTCCCCAAAGGAAAGAGAACACCAGCCATCTGTGCTGTAAACATTCTAGTGGCCTCATCCAGAGTAAAGAGAAGCAGATGAACTGATTTTAATAGCACGTTTTACTTTTTTCAAGTATAATCATTGGAGCATGGAATCCATTTTTTTTTTTTAAATCATGTATACAATATTTCAAGGATTCTTCCCATACTACATCCTGGAAATCCTTCACTCAAAGCAGGGCTTACTTGGGGCTGGCCACAGGGGTCAAGTGCTCCGCTCAGGCATGCATGGCTGGTAGCTACTACACATGACAGCATAGACAAGAATAGGAGTCTATGCATAGGGAAAGCATTCTAGCTGAATTAGAAAGGCTACAGGAAGCTGTGACCATGACTGTTTTTCAGGACAAGGTAAGAAGACAATATTCTTGAATGGAGTCAGCGATTTTAAGTACTCCATTGTGAAACCACAGAACACGTCATCAGGACTGGTACAGTGGCCAAGGAAAAGGCTGCAGAGCACGGCCTTGGGAAGACCGGTTCTAGCCAACTCTGACCTCAGGCCTCAAGTCTAAGCCGGCTGGGTTTTTTTTTGGTTCTAATTCAACCTTCCATGGACTCTATGAGGAAGGCAGGATCCATGCCATTTTGAAGATGAAGAAATTAAACCCTATACATTTAAATTACTTGGTAATTCCTGGCTACTGGCCCTGGACTCTGACCCAGAATACAGGCCTTATCTCTGCCCCTGACTTCTTCAGAAGCTGCTGAAAAGCCGCAGTGAGACCAGAGCATCTGTGGGGTCGCTGAGCAGGCGTTAGCCAATGATGCTGCAAACAGCACTTCCCTTTTGTGCAGAGCTTATAAGCTTCCAAAGCACTTGCTTGTCCATACTTAGTTTGGCCACCATGAAAGAGTGGTATGGCTGCTCAACCACAGCTGAGGCAAGCTGGCCAGTCAAGCCGCCCCGCGCTCTCATTTCTGTATCCAAATCTGATGATGCTTTTTAAGATCATTGTTTTTTTAAATGCCAAGGCTACTTTAAAAACAAAATGTTGGGGGCTGGAGAGATGGCTCAGTCCTTAAGAGCACTGGCTGCTCTTCCAGAGGACCCAGATTTGATTTCCAGCATCTTCATGGCTCACAAATTGACTGTAACTCTGGCCTTTCCATGGATACTATACTCATATGTGGTGAGCAGTCATACATCCAGACACAGTACTCAAACATATTAGATAAATAAATAATTTAAAAATAAATAAAAACAAAATTTTGTTACAATGGGCAAGAACTCATTCCTATAATCCCAGGACTTGGGAAGCTAAGGCAGGAGAACTGCCATGAACTCAAGGGTAGCCTGAGCTACATGTCCAGGCTAGCCCCAACTACAGACTAAGACCCTATCTCAAAACCAACAAAAAGTATTACAGTTTTTTTTTTTCAAACCATTAATTAAGCCAAGCATAGGGAATTGTTTTTAATCAATCAGGAAAGTATATTTCACTCAGCTATTCAAAGTACTAGCTATTGGATTACTGGCCCTACTAATATCTCTCATATACACCCCCACACACACACACACACAAATACATACACCTTACCCCCTACACATTCCACAGACAAACACAAATCAAATGATAGAAAGCATCAAGGTGTGTGACCTCCTACTCTGGCCCCAGCTCCAGGCATGATGAAATAATAGTTACCTGTAAGGGCTGGTCTTCCATTTGTTGATTATACACACTTCAGAATTAAGACAAATTTATCCACCTGGGGGTTTTGTGAGGGATTTATGGGGGCAATCTTCATAACTAGTTGGGTATATGGACTCATTGAGTCTTTAACTAGTCTAGCCATAAAATAATAGCTAACATGCTGAGGGAAGCCAGCGAGGGGAACCTTGCTGGCAACTATGTCTAAATACTGCCGAATCGCTGGATTCAATACAGTCAATGCCCTGAGCCACAGCTACATTCTAGCTCAAAGTTGATTTTCATGTCCTTTGTCACCTCCAGGTATAAGTTTAGGTATTCTACAAAGAACATATGCATAGTATAGATAAACAAACAAGCTTTAAACACTACCATGAGACCCTGGGGTCACTGAATGTTTTCCAAGTTCTTTTCACTAAGTGACTGCACAAGACTTCCACGACAGGTATACAAGAAAGGAATGAAAACCAAAGGGTTCAGAAACATACCCTCCTACAGAGCTGCCTTAAGTAAAGAATGAACCTGGGACTCGTAGAAGCGGGCATGCAGGCATCTGGTCTTCCAAGTGTTCCATATTAAACCAGACTTCCTGCAGCATCATAGTCCTGAGATCACCTTCTCAGGACATGGGTGTTACATGTTTCCTTTATTTGTGAGAAGAAATCTTGCTCTACAAAATGGTGGTGGTGGTGGTGGTGGGTGGTGATACTATAAAACCCTTTACACAAAGGACACAGGCATTGAGCTGTAAGAAGTGCCTGTTTGTCTAGAGTCGGAGACTTACAAAGCACACCAAGTCCCCTTTCTCATCAGAGCAGTTGAAGGTTAGTAAACTTGTAGCCTCCAGATGCAGTGAATTATTTCTAACCAGACTTGACTGCAGCCACAGCAGCTTCCCTCCAGACTCTGGTCCTATACTCTCAGAGCTCCTGATTCACAGAAAAGCTAGACAAGACCCGTCCCTCCCCATCCCCAGGAAACACTTCCACTAGGCAGTGTGGAGACGTGAGAGAACTTCGTCCTGCCCCACCAAAGACAAGGGAGAGGAGGAGGAAGAGAGCAAAAAGCAGAAAGCAGAATTACCCCGTCAACCCACTCTTACTTTTCTGGCAGCGATTTGTGGTCCAGCAGCGGTAGTTGTACTCATTGTTGATGGTGGTCTTCTCACACATGGGCTTCTCCTCCAAAGTCCCTGGACACAGGTCCCCACATTCCTTTGGGGGCTTGTTCCCCACAATGTAGTTATTGGACACTGCATCCAAGATGAGAGACCAGTCTATGGTGGAGAGGTAACAGAGGTCGGCGTTCTTCTCAATCCTGATGGCCCCCCGAGTAATGTTCCTCAGATTATAAAGCCCGATATCCTTGAGATTGGTCATCTCGAAGATGACCAGTGCGTAGTTGTAGAAGAGTTTCCAGCCACGGATGACCGTGAGGTTCGGGAAGAGGTCTCCCAGGCTCTCGAGGCCGGCCACTCGGAACAGCAGCAAGTACTCAGTGATGACGGTGAGCTTGGGGAAGCGGTAGCTGCGGTAGTCCTCGGCCTTGGAGATGAGCAGGATGTGGAGGAAGCCCTCGATCACCGTGCAGTTTTCCAGGCGCTTCAGCTGCTGATAGTCGTTGCGGATGTCAATGCCGGGCCCACAGACTGGAGGGAGACAAGAGGGTAAAGCGGGGTATATGGTTAAACAGGGATCATTCTTAAGATGACTTTCCCACAGCATTTGTATCATTATAAAAGAAGGTGACTTTTTCACGGCAGACTAAGGAGGTATGGGCAGCAGAGTGCACACCCGCACAGTTACCTCGTTACTGTCACTCAGCTGCCTACACTGGTCCAGATGCCGAATGACATACTCATTGACCTGTGGGAGAAGCTGCTGCATTAACCATCCAAACTGAAGCTTTCAGTCCAAGGTCACAAAGGGTTCTGTGCAAAAGTTCATGTTACAACCCAAACTAGCCCAGTGTCGCCAGGGTTCTCAGTCACAACACCTACACAAAAAAATCGGCACCCAAGGTCCTACAACTTCTGTGTCTGGCAAAAAGGACATCAAGCAACACACTCTACTCAAGAAGAATCACTGTGACCCAGAGAGGAGACACCATTTAATACAGACCAATTGGACCTGTAACGGGGAGGCTCAAAAATGCACATAAAAGAAATAACTGAAAAAAAACTGGAAGAGGCACAGGTTCACAAAAGTAACACAATGTGCTGTGTTGTTAATGGAGTAAGATGTTTCCTATACAAGTTAGGTAATAATGGAAGCAGTAAAAATCAGTGATTGCACCAGTCACAGATAAACAGCGTTCATCTACCTGTGCCGATTGTCCTTTCTCTGCAAATAATAAAATCAGGCAAGAGCATATTCATGCAAAGACTTACACAAACATTTAGCCAATCTAATGTTTTTCCAAAGCATTTTTAAAAAAGAAAAGCCAGGTACCTGTATGTTTGTGTGTGTGTGTGGGGAGAGAGAGAGAGAGAGAGAGAGAGAGAGAGAGAGAACACCACAAAATCAGAAACCATAATATAA